>NC_069504.1:440330642-440533142 GCF_027579735.1 Bombina bombina
TGTGGCTTGGTGGAGGAAGAGACCTTCAATGACATCAGTGAGGACAAGGAATGGACATGGCTAGCTTGGTATCCAACCTTGTGCAAATGGGGAGTTTGCGGTTGTGCAAATGGACTGTTTGCGGTTGTTTGCGGTGCGTTAAAGGGACAGTCTAGGCCAAAATAAACTTTCAGGATTCAGATATTTACTTTTATCACCAATTTTGCTTTGTTCTCTTGGTATTCTTAGTTGAAAGCTTAACCTAGGAGGTTCATATGCTAATTTCTTAGACCTTGAAGCCCACCTCTTTCAGATTGCATTTTAACAGTTTTTCACCACTAGAGGGTGTTAGTTCACGTATTTCATATAGAAAACACTGTGCTGGTGCACGAGAAGTTATCTAGGAGCAGGCACTGATTGGCTAGACTGCAAGTCTGTCAAAAGAACTGAAAAAAGGGGCAGTTTGCAGAGGCTTAGATACAAGATAATCACAGAGGTTAAAAGTATATTATTATAAATGTGTTAGTTATGCAAAACTGGGAAATGGGTAATAAAGGGATTATCTATCTTTTAAAACAATAAAAATTCTGGTGTAGACTGTACCTTTAAACGGGGAGTTTGGTCTGTCACTGTGAAGCGGGCGTAATCCTTACACTACATGATCGATACAACATCATACCTGATGTTTTAAAGCACGTTATTCCAAACTTTTTAGGAATGTTAGGTGATTTATGCCCTTTATGGCTTAAAACCCCTTTATGGCTTAAAACCAGACTCTGCATCAACTATGTAATTTTCCATGGGAGTTTTGCCATGGATCCCCCTCCGGCATGCCACAGTCCAGGTGTTAGTCCCCTTGAAACAACTTTTCCATCACTATTGTGGCCAGAAAGAGTCCCTGTTGGTTTTAAAGTTCGCCTGCCTATTGAAGTCAATGGCGGTTCGCCCGGTTCGCCGGTTCGCGAACAGTTGCGGAAGTTCGAGTCCGCCGTTCGTGAACTGAAATTTTTAGGTTCGCGACATCACTACTGGTAGCTAGCCAGTGATTGGTGGCTACATATATGTCTCTTATCATTGGCTCACCAGATGTGTTCAGCCAGCTCCCAGTAGCACATTGCTTTTCTGGTGGCGACTTTATCTATTATATAATTATAAGAGCTGGTCATTCAGTCAATAAGAAATCAAATTTTACAAAGATTCTAAGAGACTTTAATGCAGTGGACCTTCCTAAATGTAAAGGAGACCATAAGCAGCTGCATATTGCACAAACATTATGCTTTTTGCCGCATTGTCTAAGAGCTCTGCTAGCCATGAACTAGCAACCAGTGTTCCCAGTCAGGGTGCAGTGCTAGTCACATTTTGGAAGTTCTCACCTGCTGCATGTGATTCTCTACATGCAGTGCTCTAGCTGTAGCTCATTGAATCATAGGTTCCATGTATCATATTAAGTCAGCATGTAATGTCTTTCCTCCAGCCTTGTACCCATGTGCCTGTTACACACATGGTTTGGCCATGACCAGAGCTTTAATGACAATGTAATCACTGCCACCATTGCCTCTGTCTCCTCACTAAGACACAGCTACTTACATTCTTCTGGGTCAGCAAGGCCTGAAGTGTGTGTTTGCTGGAATCTGGTTTTCTGCTGTACTACTGCTGTGTTTTGTCTTTTTGGGTCCTCTCACAGTGAGAAAATGAAAACAGGCAGAAATGAAGTAGATAACAGGGTCCAAAACAAGATTTGCTGACCCAGAAGAATTCAAGTAGCTTTGTCTTGTTGAACAGAAGAAAGTAATGGCAGTGGTGATTACGTGGTCATTAAATCTCAGGTTGCAGTGACAACAGGAGGGAAGGAAGCTTGACGGGGTTTGTTATGCTTGGTCAGATATGTTTCCAGCAGTCAGGACCCTAAGGCTCTCCAATATTCCCTAGGTCTTGCTCCTGGTTCTTCCCTCCTAGCCTCCTTTCGCTGTCCCACATATGGCATCTTCTGGTGCTCCTTGGGTCAGCCTGTGATGCTATGTTAGTCCTCTTTGTGTGTCAGTGTAGTAGGAGAATGGTGTTAACACTAGTTATTTTTGTGATGCTGCAAAACACTTGTATAGTTAACTTATCGAATAGTAATTTAGTCCGATTGTGCCATGTATAATGATAAATATATGGAATCTGTCAATTTTTTTATGGACTGTTATATTATTGGAGGGCCATAAGTTGAGGCCTTCAATGTCGCCGACTTAGGGGTAGAGAAATATTTATACTATTTATCGCTCCCACGTTAACGGAGCTAGAAGTAAGCTTTTTGCACACATCTGGTAGCATGCCTATTACAAGTTCAAATTAAAAAGTTTTTGCACAAGCGCAATCCCAACTGAATAAGTGAAGTAAAAATGATCTTATAGGGGCATACGGAGCATGTGTAAAGTGCTCTTAGACAGACAAAATTTCAAAAAACTCCCCTAGATCTACTAACCTCAAATCCCCATGCCCTCTTTATATATACGTATATATAGTAACTGGTTTACTTAACAATGGCATTTTCTTTTCTTTTTTAATTTTTGACACCCAAAAATGGTGAGGTATTGCCCCTACTGCTCATATGGAGAAGCCTCCACTTGGTATATCACAATTTAAAATATATATAAATATATTAAATGAGTTATCTACAAAAATCCACGTATACTATAGTGGTGTTTTTCTTTTGAAAATTATTAGATAAGTTTTTCTAAAGAATTATCAACTCCTATGGGTTTAATCCCTTTGTAGGGGTAAACACAGAGTTAAAGCAAGCATTAGTACAATAATAAAATGCTCTAAGATATTAGAGCAATCTCTTTCTGCAACTGTATACATCTTCAAGTTTAAAGTAAAGAAGCAATAGAGACAGAAATAATAATAACTCCTTAAGGACAAGGCCATTTTTCAAATTCTTACCCTTAAAGGGACGTGAAACCCACTTTTTTTCTTTCATGATTCAGATAGAGAATACAATTTTAAACAACTTTGTAATTTACTTCTATAATCTGTTTCATTCTTTGGGTATCATTTGTTGAAGGATCAGCAATGCACTAATGGTTTCTAACTGAACTCATGGGTGAGCCAATCACAATTGAGATATATATGCAGCCAACAATCAACAGCTAGGACCTAGATTATCTGCTGCTGCTCATGATCTTGCCTAGATAAACCTTTCAGCAAAGGATAAAAAGGGAAGGAAGCAAATTAAGTAATAGAAGTAAATTGGAAAGTTGTTTATAATTGTATTTTCTATCCGAATCATGAAAGAAAATTTTTGGGTTTCATGTCCCTTTAAACCAGTGCAGGGAACGTCCTCTAATAAAAGACAGTTATCGCCTGAGGACGTACCCTGCATGTCCTCGGTCTGGAAACTTTAGGTTTCTCACTGAAATTATTTACAATTGGCTTTTGCAATTATGGCACAAATGGTTGTACATTCTTCTCTGGGATTCTCTTTGTTCAGAAATATCAGACAAATATGGCTTTGGCGTTGCATTTTGATAATTAGAAGGCAGCTAAATGTCGCTGCGCACCACACTTGTATTATGCCCAGCAGTGAAGGTGTTAATTAGGTAGCTTGCAGAGAGCTTATAGGGTTAATTTTAGCTTTAGCATAGAGATCAATCTTCTACCTGACGCATCCCATCTCCTGATCCCTCCCTGACCCAACATCTCTATTACCTCCCCCATCCCACAATTGTCACCGCCATCTTAAGTACCGGCAGAAAGTCTGCCAGTACTAAAATGAAAGCCTTTTTTTTTTTTTTTTAAAAGCATGTTTCTAAAATAAATAGTTTCTGCGGTGTAGGTTCCCCCCTAATCCCCCAACCTCCACGATCCCCTCACAAACATCTCTATTAACCTCCCCCCTCTTCCTATTTGTGGCCATTTTAGGTACTGGAAGCTGCCTGCCAGTACCCAATTTCTTAACAAATTTTCTTTTTTTTAAAGTAATTTTTCTATTTCTCCCCATTTTTCCGTAGTGTACCTGCCCCCTCTCAATATCCTACCCCCCTCCCAGATCCCATTCCCAACAACATTTCCCCTCTCCCTCTTTCCTCTCTCTCTCCCTCCCACCCTTCCCAGAACAGTAGCCTCTGTTGTCACTGTAACTTGTCCAGCGATGGGCAGACCACTCGCCTCCCTGCAGCTGCTCCCACCCATCAACGATTGGCACCATCCCTGCTTGATGCAGAGAGTTCCACAGAGTGGCCTTCTCTGCATCAGTGTGCCAAAAAAGGTATTACAGTGATGCCTCAATATCGAGACATTATGGCAATACCTTGAAAGTGGATGGAAACGATCAGGATCGCTTCCAACCGCTTTAAACTCATAACGACATACAGGGTACATAATTAGTCTTTAATAACCAGTAGTTTGTGTATGACGTACCCTGTACGACGTGTGTCATTAGGGGATAATAATAATGAAAAATAATAATTATATAAATAATGATACAATATCCAAGTAAAGTTTCATACTACTACTAAATGTTTTTATATTTTGCAATAGACATATTTCTCAGACATTGCTTAATCTTACAGAAATGCTAATAGCCATGTGAAAGTGGATAAATTATGCCAAAGAACAAACAATGAAATATGAGAAGTCAGAGACTAGGAAATCTTCCCTTTGCCCAAACCACATCCTTACTCAATCAGCATGTTAAAAGGGGTGTATATAACAGATGTTTGATTTAACAACTGCTACTGAAAAGGACATCCATAATACTAATGTTCAATCTGGTACAAAAATAGCAACTTATTTGGAGTATGCACATCTGGGTGGCCTTGCTTGAAATTTAAATTTGCGTTCTGCCAAAAATATCTTATAACATTCTAGTCAAGATGTCTCATACATACGATTATCAAATTATATTTAACACATTTTTGTGGACACTTTTTTCTGTTAATATAATCTTAACATTTGTTTGCTCTTTAAAATTCCATTTAAAATGAGGAAGTGCGCTCTGTATTAAAATGCTTAACTGACAATATGAGTCACATGCAAGTAAATGCAAAGATTGAAATAACTACCAATAGACATGTGCATTTGGATGTGGACAAGTGGGAAAAAAATAGAAAGTATCCATATTTGTTGCAATTGTTTGAAATGATAAATGTACAGCCATTTAACAAGCAAATAAAAAACAAACAAGCGAAAAAAAATGAACAAACATACGATCAAACGTTGTTTATTTTTTGTGTGATGTAAAGGGATATTTAACAGTTAATACATTCAAGACATGATGTGTTCAAAGAAAAGATTAGCCTTTGGCTAATATGTACATATATGTTTACAATTATATCAGTTGTTTAACTCCTTAACCTAGTTGGATGTATATATACGTCATGCGGTACGAAGCTCATCATACCGCATGATGTATATATAGGTCCAAGCTGCAGGATGCTCCAACAGTCTCGGCTTTAAAGTTACAACCTATAGCTGGAGTTCCTGAGCTCTAGGCATCTGCCTGCATATGGAACTGGAGCACGATCAATGTTCCAGTTCCATATGAAGGCAGATGCCTAATTGTTATAGACGGTGACACTGTGTGTGTCACCTTCTGTAACGATCATCTGCTGGTGGTGGCGGGAGGTGTGGGAGGGAAACCAGGAGGCACCTGAGTGGTCCAGCAGTAGGGGGCGGGGAGGAGGGGTGAGGGAGTGGGATAGGACCTACACTGCAGAAAAAAATGAAGGGATCGGGAGGGATCGGGAGGTACACTACAGGATTTTTTAAGAAAAAGGGTGCTGCAATAAGTGGGATGGGGAGGGTTAGAGCTATATGGGCAGATCAGGGAGATGGGAGGGTTAACGAGGATCACTACACTGCAGAAAAAAAAATATATAAAAATAATATTAATAAAAAACTGCATACTGGCAGACTGCTGCCACTAAGATGGTGACCTCTCTTATGGTACGTAAATAGAGTCCCTCAATCTGCAAAATATTCACTGCACTCTGGTGTTTTTTTCCTCTCTTGTAACTCTCTTATAGTATATGTATATGTATATAGAGCAAATGATTTTAAGTTGTTAATTTAGTCCTACATTTGTTGTACTGTTATCCAATGTCTTACTTCTAATGTTTTGTTAATTGCCATGTGATTTTCAATCCTTATGAATACTTGCTATTATTCTCCAATTTATAGCTGTCTTATGCCATAGTTTTAACCTCCTACCAAATTTTATTGTCTGTTTACTTAACTCACCCTGACCAGACCAGAATCAAACTTTCCAATTGGCCTTTCAAATTGTCTTTGATTAGCAATCAACTAAAGTTAGTGGACTCAGCTGACTGCCCTGCCTGCATATATTTCACACTAGTTTGGGAGGTGCATTGCACAGGGGTGCATTGCCTGGGCAGTGTACATTGTAAAAATAGCATATGTTCACATTTTCAAAGTGAACATTTTATAAGTGAGTAAAAATAGAATTCTACAAGGATTGGGCAAGGGGCAAGACATAAGGCAAGTACTTCTGTAATATTATGTTTTATGTACCTCATTGTTTCCTTATGCAACTGCTACTGTAATACTATTTCTTATGTGTTTAACTGGTTCCCACTTTTGTAAAAATGCTCAATATATTCATATTCCTTTTTGCTGCCTCTTGTCTCTATAACAAACTACATTATTCAATTACTCCCTCTCCCTCTCCACCTGCACTGTTCATTAGCCCATCTCTCTTAAACTCAGCTTACTTTTGCACTCATGAACTTTGCCTATTCCTAAACACTCTCTCTCCCCCCTGCACCTTGTCTTAAAAGCTGTCTCATTACTGCAAATCTGTATCTCATCTTATGTCACTCTCCCTCTTGCTTTTACTAACTGCGGGTGACATCTCCCCTAATCCTGGTCCCCAACAACTGCCTAGCCATGCACATCCATGTGTACTGTCCCATAGACTCAGAAAACAAAACTCTGCAAACCTTACTCACATTCCTCTTGCATCAAAAGCCACTACCCCTTTCACTTGCGCACTCTGGAACTCTCGATCTGTTTGCAGCAAGCTCACTTCTATACATGACCTCTTTATCTCCCGCTCCCTCAACCTTCTGGCCTTAACAGAAACCCGGCTCTCTCCCCTAGACACATCATCCACTGCTGCTCTGTCACATGGGGGTCTCCACTTCAGCCACACTCCTAGGTCTGGTAATAGACAAGGCGGTGGTGTAGGTATTTTACTTTCCTCTCGTTGCACTTTGCAACAAATACATCATATCTCTTCCCTCACATTTCCCTCATTCGAAACCCACATGATTAGCTTATTCTCTCCTCTCTCTATACGTGTTGCAGTCATATACCGACCCCCTGTCTCCTCAACTAAATTTCTAGACCACTTGGCTGCCTGGCTACCTTATTTCCTTTCCTCAGACGCCCCTGCCCTCATTCTTGGTGACTTCAACATCCCTCTTCACAATCCCACTGCCTCCTCTGCAATACAACTTCTGCAACTCACTTCTTCTTTCGGTCTGTCACAATGGACTGATTCTCCCACTCACAAAGACGGTCACTCTCTTGACCTGATCTTTAGCTATCGATGCACTCTCTCAAACTTCACAAACTCCCCCTTTCCTCTTTCTGACAACCATCTCCTTACTTGCAGCATATCATCCCTCCCTACAACACACCAAACTTCACAGAAGCATTATGTCATTAGATCAGCAACAGCTTGCTAATTCCCTCAAACCTCTCCTCTCATCCTTCTCCTCCTTGTCCTGCCCTGAACAATCTATCTGCCACTATAATTCCACCCTCACATCCATCCTTGACAATCTCACCCCTCTTACCATAGCTCGGAAATCACACACTTATCCTCAGCCCTGGCATACTCCTCTGACACAGTACCTACGCAGATGTTCCCGTACTGCTGAGCGGCACTGGAGAAAATCTTGGCGTTCAGCTGATTTTCTTCATTACAAATTCATCTTAAACTCCTACTATTCTGCCCTTAATCTCCATAAGCAACACTACTTCTCTACTCATCTCTAATCTTTCTTCAAACCCAAAACATCTGTTCTCCACTTTCAATACTCTCCTCCGCCCTCCTCACCTCCTAATACAACTTCTCTTTCAGCTCAAGACTTTGCCAGCCACTTCAATAACAAAATCGACTCCATCAGAAATGAAATCAGCTCTCAACATAATTCCATTCTCTTACCCCCTCAAATGCTCTCAATCAACCACAACCCACATAACCTTAAATTTATCTCATTCTCCCCTGTTACTGAGGAAGAAGTTTCATCACTTATACTGCGCTCTCACCTCACTACCTGTCCCCTTGACCTTATCCCCTCACAGCTACTCCACTGCCTCTCTGCTAACCTTATTCCTATACTAACAGACATTTTCAACCTCTCCCTCAGCACTGGTATATTTCCCTCATCACTGAAACATGTACTGGTCACATCTATCCTCAAAAAACCTTCACTTGATCCTACCTCCCCATGCAACTACCGCCCTATTTTTCTCCTCCCTCTTGCCTCAAAGCTTCTCGAAAAACTAGTATATGCACGCCTATCCTATTTCCTTACGTTAAACTCCCTTCTTGACCCACTGCAATCTGGATTTCATCCCCATCACTCCAGACAGACAGCAATTGTTAAGGTTACCAATGACCTACTTACATCAAAATCAAAAGGCCACTTCCCTCTGCTTATCCTCCTTGATCTGTCTGCAGCCTTTGACACTGTTGACCATGCTCTCCTTCGGCATCTGTGACACAGCCCTCTCGTGGCTCTCTTCCTACTTGTCAAACCGTGCCCTTAGTGTAGCCTTCTCTGGGGCCTCCTCTACCCTGTCACCACTTTCTGTCGGAGTACCGCAAGGCTCTGTCCTAGGTCCCCTTCTCTTCTTAATCTACACATCATCACTAGGTTCCCTAATAAAGTCCCACGGTTTCCAATATCATTTTTATGCCGACGACACCCAAATCTACTTCTCTGCACCAGACCTATCTCCTTCCTTGCTAACCCGTGTCACTAACTGTCATTCTCACATCTCTTCCTGGATGTCCTCTCACTACCTCAAGCTAAATCTCACCAAAACTGAGCTCCTCATTTTTCTCCCTTCTTCCAAAATCTCCACCCCCAATCTCTCTAACTGTCGACAACTTCATAATTACCCCTACCCCGCATGCCCGATGTCTCGGGGTCACATTTGACTCAGATCTTTCTTTCACTCCTCACATTCAGTCCTTGGCTAAAGCCTGTCGTTTCCACCTTAAAAACATCTCTAAAATTAGACTCTTCCTTACACAAGACACAACTAAGATTTTAATCCACTCTCTCATTCTTTTCCGCCTTGATTACTGCAACTCTGTCCTCTCTGGTCTCCCTACCTGCTGCCTAGCTCCTTTACAATCCATAATGAATGTCTCTGCCAGACTCATCTTCCTTACACGTTGCTCTTCATCTGCTGCACCTCTCTGCCAATCCCTTCACTGGCTTCCTCTTGCCTCTAGGATCAAACACAAAATTCTCACTCTGACATACAAAGCCCTCAACTGCACTGCTCCCCCCTATATCTCAGACCTTGTCTCCAGATACTCTCCATCCCATCCCCTTCGCTCTGCTCACGACCTCCTACTCTCCTCCTCTCTTGTTACCTCATCACACTCCTGTTTACAGGACTTCTCCAGACTGGCTCCTATCTTGTGGAACTCTCTGCCTCGCTCCACAAGACTCTCCCCTAGTTTTGAAAGCTTCAAGCGCTCCCTAAAGATTCTACTGTTCAGGGATGCATACAACCTACACTAACCTTACTTTATACCAGTTCCTCTACTCCATTGCTATCCCCTGAACCCCCTTAGCATGTAAGCCTAAGGTGTAGATCACCTTCTTAGGAGCTGACTACAACAGTGCAACTCTTGGCGGAGCCCTCTACCCATTTGATCCCTATACAGTAATTGTTTTGTTGTACTCCGCATTTGTTTATAGCGCTGCAGAATATGTTGGCGCTCTACTAATAACTGATAATAATAATGGTGGTGAACAGCAGTGTTAATTTTGACAGCAAATTTCGATTTGGTCTTAGTTTTAGTCTTTTGACTAAAATGCCATTTTAGTTTTAGTTGTATTTTAGTCATCTGAATTGTTTTAGTTTTAGTCTAGTTTTAGTCGACTAAATCTCCAGTAGATTTTAGTCGACTAAAATCTAAGGGGTTTAGTTAAAGTGTAATGCATTAGTTAAAGGGATACTAAACCCACATTTTTTCTTTAATGATTCAGAAAAGAGCATGCAATTTTAAGCAACTTTCTAATTTACTCCTTTTATCAATTTTATTCGTTCTTTTGCTTAAGAGCCAGCCCATTTTATGTTCAGAACCATGGATAGCACTTGCTTATTGGAGGCTGACATTTAGCCACCAATAAACAAGCATAACCCAGGTGCTCAACCAAAAATGGTCCTGCTCCTATGCTTTACATTCCTACTTTTTAAATAAAGATAGCAAGAGAACAAAGAAAAATTGATAATAGGAGTAAATTAGAAAGTTGCTTAAAATTGCATGCTCTATCTGAACCATTAAAGAAAAACTTTGGGTTTAGTATGATAGTATCCCTTTATTAAGCAATTTCCAAACTAATTAAATACTCCAGGAGTAAACATAACACCTGTTATTATTTATAGTATTGAGGTTTAAACATGTAATACAGATACAGATTTAGCTGTTGTGATATATAACGTCTTTATTAAACTTAAAATTAAATAAAACCATGTTTCATAAACAAACCGAAGTGCAACATTCAAATATGAAAAAACAAATTGTAAACTGTATTGATTGTAACGCCATTGCACATATTACGCAATATTAAAACTTTCACAGTTCTCTGTTAATACTTAAAACAAGTATCAAGTAGCTCAACACAACAAAACGTTTCTGTAGCTAGCACAGGCACAGCATAACTTAAACCCATACTCGTGGGTTATTATTATTTCTATAGGAAGAATCAATTGATTGTTCACAGATTAGAAACATTTTCTGGAACAAAATTAACACTGCTCTAGAAATTGCAAACTCATTATATACTCCTGGAGTAAAGGTTTATTAACCTGTTTTTATTTATGGTATTAAGGTTTGAACATGCAATACAGATTTAACTGTTGTGTTATATAACATCTCTTTACTTATCTTAGAACCAAGTTTTGTAAATAAACAAGAAGATAGCCTTGCTTTTTTTTTTTTTTTTTTTACAAAAGAGCATTAATTATTATTATTTAGATAAGGATTGATTATAACACCTTGCATAAAGTGTAAATTTTGACAGCAAATTTGGATTTAGTTTTAGTCATAGTCTGTTGACTAAAATGCCATTTTAGTCATCAGAATTTCTTTAGTTTTATTGTTATTTTAGTCTAGTTTTAGTCGACAAAATTTACAATGGTGACCAGTGGGGGGTAATGGAGGGAAGAAAGCTGTTTGGGAGGGAACAGGGTGTGGAAGGTGTCAGGTGGGAGGGTAATATCTACACTAAAGCTAAAATTAATCTTACAAGCTACCTGATTAACCCCTTCACTGCTGGGAATTTGGGAGTGGTGCGCAGCTGCAATTAGCAGCCTTCTAATTATCAAAAAGCAATGGCAAAGCCATATATGTCTACTATTTCTGAACAAAGGGGATCCTACAGAAGCTTTTACAATCTTTTGTGTCATGATTAAACAAGCAGTATATAAATAATTTCAATGTGAAACCCAAAGTTTGTGAAAAAGTTAACAATTTTTTGATGAAACGGTGACAGTAAAATATACCAAAATGGGCCTAGATCAATACATTGGATTGTCTACTTAAAAAAAATATATAGTTTTGACAGGTAAATAAAAAACAAAAATCTAATGGCTAGATTACGAGTTTTGCATTAGAGGCTATGCGGTGCTAACGAGCAGTTTTTTTCTCACCGTTCACTTACAGCGCTGGTATTACGGATTTTTACAAACCTGGCGTTAACAAGCAAGAAGTGGGCGGTGAGCAAAATTTTGCTTCTTATCGCACTCCAATACTAGCGCTGCTTAAGTCAGTGGTGAGCTGGTCGTATGTGCTCGTGCACGATTTCCCCTTAGGAATCAACGGGGAGAGCCGGCTGAGAAAAAGTCTAACACCTGCAAAAAACAGGTTGGAACAGCCAATAGAATGCAAGCTCAATTCTATTGGCTGATTGCATCAGCCAATAGGATTGTTTCTACCTTAATTCTATCAGCCAATCAGAATCTAAGGGACGCCATCTTGGACGTCACTTAAAGGAACCGTCATTCAGTAAGAAGACTTCGTTTGAAGAGGATGCTCCGCGTTGGATGTCTTGAAGATGGACCCACTCCGCGTCAGATGGATGAAGATAGAAGAAGCCGTCTGGATGAAGACTTCTGCCCGTCTGGAGGACCACTTTGCCCGGCTTGGATGAAGACTTCTTCCGGCTTCGTTGAGGACTTCAGCCCGGTTGGATGAAGACTTCTGGCGCTTCCTTGAGGATGGATGTCCGGTCTTCAGAACAGTAAGTTGAACTTCAAGGGGTTAGTGTTAGGTTTTTTTAAGGGTGTATTGGATGGGTTTTATTTTTTAGATTAGGGATTGGGCCACAAAAGAGCTAACTGTCCTTTTAAGGGCAATGCCCATCCAAATGTCCTTTTCAGGACAATGGGGAGCTTAGGTTTTTTTAGATAGTATTTTATTTGGGGGGTTGGTTGTGTGGGTGGTGGGTTTTACTGTTGGGGGTTGGTTGTATTTTTTTTTTACAGGTAAAAGAGCTGATTACTTTGGGGCAATACCCCGCAAAAGGCCCTTTTAAGGGCTATTGATAGTTTAGTTTAGGCTAGGGTTTTTTTATTTTGGGGGGCCTTTTTTTATTTTTATAGGACTGTTAGATTAGGTGTAATTAGTTTAAATATCTTGTAATTTGTTTATTATTTTCTGTAATTTAGTGGGGTTTTTTTTTGTACTTTAGCTAATTTTATTTAATTTATTTAATTGTTGTTAATTTAGTTAATTTATTTAATGATAGTGTAGTGTTAGGTGTTATTGTAACAGGTAACAGGTACTTTTGTATTTATTTTAGCTAGGTAGTTATTAAATAGTTAATAACTAATAACTATTCTACCTAGTTAAAATAAATGAAAACTTGCCTGTAAAATAAAAATAAACCCTAAGCTAGATACAATGTAACTATTATTTATATTGTAGCTAGCGTAGGGTTTATTTAATAGGTAAGTATTTAGTTTTAAATAGGAATTATTTAGGGAATAATATTAATTTTTATTTAGATTTATTGTAATTATATTTAAGTTAGGGGGTGTTAGGGTTAGGGTTAGACTTAGGTTTAGGGGTTAATACATTTAATATAGTGGCGGCGACGTTGGAGGCGGCAGATTAGGGGTTAATAAATGCAGGTAGGTGGTGGCGATGTTAGGGACGACAGATTAGGGGTTAATATTATTTAACTAGTGTTTGCGAGGTGGGAGTGTGGCGGTTTAGGGGTTAATATGTTTATAATAGTTGCAGTGATGTCCGGAGCGGCAAATTTGTGTTAGTGTACTCTTTAGCACTTTCGTTATGAGTTTTACGCTACGGCGTTGTACCATAAAACTCTTAACTTCTGACTTTAAAATGCGTTAGGGATCTTGGAGGTTGAGGGTGTATCGCTCACTTTTTGACCTCCCAGGACAGACCCGTAATATCAGCGCTATGGAAGTCCCATAGAAAAAAGACTTTACGAAGTTTACGTAAGTCGTTTTGCGGTAAGGCCAAAGAAGTGTGCGGTGCACCTAAACCTGCAAGACTTGGGTAGGGAAAAAGCAGCGTTAGGACCTCTTAACGCTGCTTTTTCAGCCTAACGCACAACTCGTAAGCAAAAATGTTAAAAATTCTCAGTTTTTTTGGGCAAGTTCTTTGAAATTTTCAGTAGCAAAGGGGTTAAATATTGAAGATATAACTGTAAAGGTTTAATTTCTATAAAGTACTTTAGTTTCTATAAAGTAATGGACGCCACCGAGTTTAAACATAACGGGCAAGATTACATATGCGGCTTTGCCAGTTTTTACGTGGTTTTGGTATCACATATATGGCATAGATTACAAGTTACGCATGTATATTTTACCCGTCGCCCGTGTTTTTTACTCCCATAAACTAACATTGAACTGGCGTCGCCATTCGGTATTACATATTCAGCTCAAGGATTTATACGCGCAAAATTGAGAAAATCTACTCCATTTTTATCTCGCCACACATAGGCAGGCGCAGCAACCCTTGCACTGACTAAAAAAGCAGCGTAACTCCCTGGAAGTCTTAACAAAACACTTACATTTAAGCAGTATCTCAAATAGTTAAAGTGATAGTATACTATAAAAACAATTATCTTTCCAATTACTTTTTTTACTAGCTGCAGAGTATAACATGTTTGAGATTTGCTTTTTAAGGTTTATTTGTGTATATGAAATAGCTGATTTTTGTGTTTTTACGTCACAACCTAATAAAATGGATTAAGCTTGTGGGTATAATCAGATCTCATTACTTTATCACATTGTGACTTGCTTCTTTATTTTATATCTGTTCACAAACCAATCACCAATACTTGAAGAGAACAATGGAAAATGAACAGTCTATTACCTTATCTCTTCTAGAACACACTGGGAGTGTAATTTATTCTACTGGCTGTGTTAACACAGCTTGGCATTGAGGCCAAAATATTTAAGGATGGGTGGGGATACTAAAGGCTAAATAAAATATTTAAAATGCAATCATAAGTGTAAAGGAAATACTTGTAAACAATGTAATACACTTCCAAAGTGGATCCAAAGTGGATCATTGGGAACAAATTAAAGGGAAGAACATTTTTGAGTAAACTGTCCCTTTAAACCTTGCTGCCCACTTATTATTAAAATCAATATTCCTCCTCTGCAATTGTGTCAAACCAATCACAAACAGCACAACCTCTCACCTGCAGCCTTACCATATCAGTAACATTAGTATTATATATACCCATGTGTCAATTTATATTGAATGTGAGATACATTAATTTACATCTTATAAGTGTATATTACTATATGTACCCTTCATACACAACTATGTGGATGTGAGTTATAGTACAAGAATATGTCATAAACATGATAATATTACCTGTTTTATTGCCATTTCAACACAGGTCATATTATGTGTTTTAACAATATTAGTGTAATAAAACACACCTCACATGGATGTGTATGACAATTACATGGTAAATAACAGAGGACAATGTTTATGGTGAACTATAATAATATTTTTTTTTTGGCATCTTGGATGAGGGTGCTGAGGTGCCTGTGGTGGATTGCCTTGTTCTCCTTGTTGTTAACCCCTGAAGATCCTCTCTTGGCCTCTTTGTATGCTCTCAGTGCTTGCGATGATCCTCCTCTGGAGTGTAATATATTCCTCATCCAGGGGAGAATACAATGCATACACAGACTCTTGAGCAACAGGACTGGTAGTTGCTTGAGCGCCACGATGTTGGAGAAGAGGTGATGCCTGTTGATGTGCTTCTGTTGCTTGAGGGGCAGCTGTAGTTTATGGTGCAGTTTCTGGTACTTGAGGGGCAGTTGTTGTGCTTGCTGCTTGAGGGGTAGCTGTAGTTTCTGGTGCTTGAGGGGCAGTTGTAGATTCTGCAGATGTTGGAGCTCATCCCAGGGAAGAGGATGGTGTAGCTCATCCCAGTGAATAAGATGGTGGAGCTTGTCCCAGTGAATAAGATGGTGGAGCTCTCATAGATGATTGGTATTCCTACTGATGACCAGTGTGTGACCACTCAGCCTCTACAATAGGCGCATCCTGTGACATAGTTTGTGGGTAATATCCATGACTGACATGAGACTGTGATTGTGTTGTGGGGGGTGTAAATACATGGACCGTTTGTGCCTGTCTTGGCTCCCCCTCAAAACCAAAGGGAGGATATTCCTCTGGCCAGGAATGTTGCCAGGGGTCATATGGCAATGTTGGTGGCATCACTCCTTGGTCCTCAACTGAAGCCATCCAACCATGCTCATGCCTGGGAGCACACTGTTCCTGCGGTTGCCTGAAGACTGGTGGTGGTGGTGGTTGTTGTGGTGGTGGCATGGCTGTTTCTCTCCTTGTGAAGTTGTGACAGGAGGTACCGTGGAGAAGTTAAAGGATGAGAGGGACTAGTACAGTCAGATATATGTCCATGTGGGCATACAATGTACATTAATACATGCTAGGGCCTATATTTATTCACATGTCAAACTCTAAAATATGAATATGCACATTGTGAGTTGGTCTATGAGGGATTTGAATATGAGCAATATACAGGGATGTGTTTCATACAACAGTTTTTTGTGCATGTCAATGATGAAATAATGTGTTCTTTAGGTGACACTATGGTCACACAATTTACTTTAGCTTGATCTAGGCACAGAACCTGCTTTATTGAGCTAAATGTATTGGGATGGCTATAGTGTCCATTTAAAGGGACAGTCTACACCAGAATTGTTATTGTTTTAAAAGATAGATAATCCCTTGTTTACCCATTCCCTAGTTTTGCATAACCAACACAGTTATATTTATATATTGTTTTACCTCTGTGATTATCTTGTATCTAAGCCTCTGCAGACTGCCCCTTTATTTGTTCTTTTGATAGACTTGCAGTTTAGCCAATCAGTGATGGCTCTCAGGTAACTTCACGTGCATGAGCACAGTGTTATCTATATGAAAAACATGAACTAACACCCTCTAGTGGTGAAAAACCTGTTAAAATGCATTCTTAAGAGGCGGCCTTCAAGGTCTAAGAAATTAGCATATGAACCTCCTAAGTTAAGCTTTCAACTAAGAATACCAAGAGAACAAAGACAAATTGGTGATAAAAGTAAATTGGAAAATTGTTTAAAATTACATGCACTATCTGAATCACGAAAGTTTTTTTGGGACTAGACTGTCCCTTTAATGAAAACTCTACATGTGGCTTGTGGCCTGTGTTACTCTGAGACATGTTAGTATTGCACTATTCCACCTCACATCAGGAATTGCATTGTGTTATGTAGCAAAAAATGTCAAGTATAATTGTAGATGTTTTTGTTAGTACTCCAAATACCATGCTCCTAATCATGTACATGAATATGTGATATCAAAGGATGTTGTATTGCAATTACATATAATACAGGTGTGTGGGATGTTACTCACCAAGTGATGAGTCACGAGCCCCTGGAAGTCCACAAACTGCTGTGATACTCAGGGATCTGTGCATCATCTCCTACCAGGTGTTGTGCTCCATTTCCAGGGATGGCTCAATGCCTGTTCCCTTCTGGTGGACAGCTTCCTACCTCATCTTCTCTTTGACCCACCTCTTACAATCATTTCACCTCTTTTTCAGGCCCTCTTCAGTCGTCCTCTGCGGGGCCATGCTGTTGACAGCAGCCTTTACCGCCATCCATGCAGTCCTTCTTTTTTTGGCATTACCTTTGCCCTTCTCCTGCCCAAAGAGGTCACTGTAGTTGTTCATGATGGCCTGGACTAGGGCAACATTTTCTTCAAATGAGAAGTTGGGACAGCTCATCCTCCATGGCTGCTTGGCTTCCTCCCTGTGATGTCCCTGACAGTGTGGGTTCCTCCCTATCCTCTCCCTCCTCCCCCTTTCTGTCCCCATGTGCACCCTATGTCCCTCTCCTGGAAGTGCCTGGTATCTGGGGTTCTCTGGCATCTCTCCTCCCATTATCCCTTCAGACTCTCCCTCTTCCCACTCCACTTACTCCCTATCAGGGGGCCGGCTGCTCCTCCTGTCCTCTCCTATCCTCCTCTTCCTGGTATTCCTCTTCCCTCCTCCACTCTCCCCTCCTCCCCTCATCCCTACCTCTCCCTGCAATCCTCACACTAATCACACTACACACACTCCCACTCACTTCCAGTTCTGTCACACACAATCACAACCAAAGACTATCACACTGTAAAAAGAAAAAAAAAAATATGTGAGGTATTAGAAAAAAAAGTGTGGTGTATTTGTATATGAATGTATGCAATGTGTGCAATATGTCAGAATATGTGTAAGTAAGTGTACAAGTTTACTCAATCCACCAATGCGACCTAACTATTTATTCTGTTTGCTCCTCTCTCTCTACTCTCACTAATCCTCCACTCCTGTGCCATGAACAATCCAAACACATGCAAGTAAATGGCGGTTGCGCAGGGGTTTATATAGGGATGTTAAATAGTGTAATTACGTGTCGCTTTTTTAGTTTAATTCCGGTTTCGTTTTTATGTGTGTTATCCTCATTTGCATAAAACTACTCTTTATTGACACTTTACGCAGACCAAATACTGGTGTAGCATCTGACGGCACCGTATATGTGATACCCCAATGTGCGAGGTGAAATTACGGGCGGCGCGGGTTTCAGAAGTTACGCTGAAGCCGGCGCCGCATATCTAATCTTGCCCAACGTTTAAGGTTGTGTGGGTTGTTAAAAAAATTATATAACAGTTTCCATGCAGGCTTGTTTGCAATGTCTATTATTCTATTTGTTTTCTATTGGTTGCTAATTGTCTTCAGAAACAAAGATATATAAGGAAAGAAGTTTAAATATGGCAGTACCCATTACTTTAATGAAACTGGAATTAAGAATGTAGAATTTTGAGTTAAATGACAGGAAAAGATTACTAAAGATATAATGAAAGTAAATTGCAAAGTTCGTTTACTACATATAATTAAACATTTTTTTTTTTTGTTCAAAATTTTTTTATTGAAAATTGGTACAATGACATATTTTAAATAGTACATTAGCATAATAACAATATAGCAGCATAGTGTATTGTGTGATATTTGCATTTTAGCACTATCAAAGACCCAATTTTCTTAGAATTTTTCAAAATTATTAGTAACCGTAGTGGTTGGAAAACAGTCGCCAAGAGAGGCAAAGTTAAGAAAAGGGTAGTAAGATTAGGGAAGGTGGGGAGGGGTAGATATAATTGCTGGTAAAGCTGTTATGACTATTTATTCCTAAGAGGTTTATTAGAAATTTCAAGAGTTTTGGTCCCAGATAAATTGAATGTTTAATATTGTGTCTGTTTTACCCTGGTAACAATAATGCATTTTCTCTAGAGTTAGGACATGTGATACTTCAGATCTCCATTGTGTAAAAGTAGGTTTATCCTGTGTTTTCCATAGCCTAGGTATTAATCTTTTTGCACAGGTTATCATTAAGAGTAGAAGTTTTTTACGATAGTGACATGTAAGATTTGGAATATGATTAAGAAGAACTATTTGTGGTGTTAGTGTGATGTCTGTACTTAGGGTTTTGTTAATGTGTCTTTCTATCATGAGCCAGTAATCTCCCAGTTTTGGGCACGTCCACCAAATGTGTGTTAAGGTTCCTATGTCACCACATCTTCTCCAGCAACTGGATGAAGCTGTGGGGTAGATGATTCGTAGTCGTTGAGGGGTTAAATACCACCTGGCTAATATTTTATAGTTTAGTTCTGACAAAATTAGTGAGGAGGAGGAGGAATGGGTATGACGAAACCCCCGTTTCCAGGATTCAGGTTCTATCTCAGTGTATAGTTCGTCAGACCATCTTACTAGGTATGTCGGGCGTTTGTCAGGGAAGGAGCCTCTGAGGAGTTTATATGTCTGCGAGAGGTGAGCTTTCACATTTTTCGGGTTGGTGCACAACTGCTCAAATTTAGTCATTGGTCTTAGGATTTCTACTCTGTGGGGGCTATGATCAATTGCATGTTTAATTTGTAAGTATGCATACCAGTTGTGGAATGGAGGTCCTAGTTCTTCATTAAGTGAAAGTCTGTCCTTAATACCTTTATGAGTAGTTATTAGATATATTGGTAGGTTTAACAGGAGTCTGTTATCATTGACATGTGTGTGTAAGCTATGTTTCAAAAATATATGATACTGCAGGATAGGAGTTAGGGGGGATATTGGCGTTGATAGAGTATTTGAATGTGAGATTATCTCATCCCATATTGTTAGTGTGGTTTTGATATATTCATTGTGTTGTATCATGTGGGGCCTAGAGTCTTTACTAATCCAGGGCATATCTCTCATGTGATTAGTTCGTAATAGATAGCTTTCTAATTGTATCCATATTTTTGAGGGTACAGAGTGGTTCCATGCCACAATTCTAGTTAGATGTGTCGCTTTATAGTAGTTCGTTAGGTTGGGGACATTTAGGCCTCCATCTCCTTTACTGAGGTATAGTGTGTGTTGGGCTATTCTTGGTCGTTTATATGACCAGATAAAGGAGTTTATCATCTTTTGTTGAGCTTGGAGGTAAGATTTAGGTATAGTCATAGGGAGGGTTTGGAATAGATACAGATATTTTGGAATTATCATCATTTTCACCATGTTTATTCGACCTAACCATGATAGATGTCCCTGCTTATGCCATGAGTCTAATGAGCTCTTGATGCTATTGTGGAGGGCAGTGTAGTTATCTGAGAATAGTTTGTGTGTGTCTTTGGGGATCACCAATCCTAGATATTTAAGTCTATCTGTCAATGTGAAATTTGTTAGTTGTGATATGGACTGTATTTCTTCAGCTGTTATGTTGATTGGTATTAGTCCTGATTTCTCCATATTAATGGAGAAGTTAGATATTGTTTTGTAACGTTCTAGTGTTTCTATAAGAGCTGGTAGGGATTCATTTGGTGACTGTAGTGTGAGGATCACATCGTCGGCAAATAGGAGGCATTTCTGGGTAATGTTACCAAACTTTAAACCCTGAATGTGTGGGTTTTTCCTAATTTGTATCGCCAGGATTTCTACCGTAAGGGCGAATAGTAGTGGGGAAAGCGGGCATCCTTGGCGGGTGCCATTGGAAATAGGGAAAGGTTGTGAAATGGTGTTGTTTATTTTGACTTTGGCATTCGGATTGTGATATAGGGCCTGTACTCTAGTGATAAACTTTTCTGAAAAGCCGAATTTTGACAGGACGGACCACATAAATTGCCAGTCCACCCTGTCAAAAGCTTTCTCAGCATCGGTGGAGAGTAAAATTAATGGTGTACTGTTATGGGCTGCTTGGTGAATTGAGTGGAGCAATCTTATGGTATTGTCTTTTGCTTCTCGTCCTCTAATAAAGCCCACTTGATCAGGGTGTATTATATCCGGTAAAATCGTACTGAGACGGTTAGCTAAGATTTTCGCGTAGATTTTTATATCAATGTTTATGAGTGAAATCGGCCTGTAATTTCCTACTATATCTTTGGATTTGTCTGGTTTTGGGACGACTGTAATCATAGCCTCCAAGAGTGAGCTAGGAAGGGTAGTCCCACGGTCTATATCTGTGTAGAGTGAGAGAAGGTGAGGGCTAATTTGTTGTTGCAAAAGTTGATAGAACTTTGCGGTAAGGCCATCTGGGCCCGGTGATTTGCCGTTAGGTAGGGATTGTATTACTGAAACGATATCATGATGGGTAATAGGGGAGTCCAGTAATTGTTTATTTTCGTCAGTAATGATCGGAGTATCTACAGTGGTTAGGAATGTCATTACAGCCTCTTTTTTGTCTACTGTTGAAGTATCTTGTATATTGTATAGATTCGTGTAGTAGGATACAAATGCTTTTGTGATTTCTTCATTTGTATGAGTGCTTCTTCCTGTGTGATCTCTAATTGTTCTAATAAAGTTGGTGAGTCTACGCTTTTTGAGGGATCTGGCTAGTAATCGACCTGCCTTATTACTTTCTATAAAAAACTTGGACTTAGTAGTCATCGCTCTCATATGGGCTTTCTGTATAAGGAAATTATTAAGGTTTTCTCTTGCCTTTGTTAAATTAATAAGGTTAGGGGCTGAGGTAGGGTCTGTTCTAAGAGCCGCCTCACAGGCGGATAATTCTCCGGTCAGGGTGGTGTATTGGGCCGTATGTTTTTTACGTTGTTGGGCATTGTGTTTCATGATAACTCCTCGAATGAAGCATTTGTAAGCCTCCCAGTTGTTTGCAGTGGAGGTATCTTCAGGTTTGTTTAGTAAGAAATATTCTTCAGTGTGTTTTCTGATATCTTCTACTGTTTCATGGTTAGTGAGTAAGTGATCGTTTAGTCTCCAGTTAAATGTGTTACGTGGCTTATCAGACCATTTAAAAATAGTTGTGACCATACTATGGTCTGACCATGAAGTGTGGGTGATCTTTGAATATATGAGAGATGAGAGAAGGGGTTGATCGCATAAAATATAGTCTAATCTGGAGTATGAGAGTTGTGGATGTGAAAAAAGGTGTAATCTCTTTTATCTACGTGTACAATCCTCCAAGTGTCAAAGAGGTTAATGTTGTGCAGAGCTGAGCAGTTAGCTTTGAGGGTATTGTTCCGCAGATATGATCTCCCAGTAGAAGTATCTAAAGTTGGATTGAGAGGGAAGTTGAAGTCGCCCCCTACAATAATCGGCCCTTTAGCTGCATCAAGTATTAAATTGGTGAGATGTTTATAAAAATGTGGGGTAGGTTTGTTCGGAGCATATATGTTGACTAAAGTTACTGGGATTCCATAGCATAGGCCAACTAGAACCAAAATTCTACCTTCTTTGTCAGAGTGTTTATGTAGTAATTCAAAGTGAAAGTTTCGTCTGAATGAAATGCATACTCCATTTTTCTTTTGTGTACCAGAACTATAGAAGTGTTGATCAAAATATCTTTTAGATAACGTAGGTTCATGATTTTTCTTGAAATGTGTTTCTTGGGTCATTATTATGTCTATTTTTCTTTTATAGAAATCATGAAATGCAATTGACCTCTTCTCTGCTGATAGGAAACCTTTGACATTCTGTGTAGCTATGTGTATATTACCTGTTTTTGAATGAGCTGTTTGAGTCATCTTGGTATTTATACTATGTGATGGGTTAGATGGTATGTAGGGATTCTCCAGAACACTAGGGGGCGTTAATTATATTTCTGTTCACAATCTAGAGATGTACAGGTCTTGGGAGGATGCCTATGGGAAAGGAAGAGAGTTAGGTAAGACAAAGGGAGGGGAGGGGTAAAGTGTTAGAAGAGAATAGCAGTATAGATAAGGTTATGTATAGCAATAACAATATCAACCGTTTAAAAAAATATAACACAATAGTAATTCTTACAATAACTTCTTTCTCAAGTTTCAGGTGGGAGTTGTATTTTACAGACCGGGTGTTGAAAAAGTATGGGGCTGCTTAACAGTTCTACATTTAGCCTATTAATCGTCTACTGTCTGAGATCGTGTGTTCAGTAAGAACTTAGTAACAGGGGGAGGACTATATCTATTTTGCGATGGGATTACTAATTGTCTTGGACCTGATGTGGTCTACGTCTATATCTCTTTGAGTGGTCACTTTAATTCTTGCGCTAGTGATAATATTAGAAGTATTTTTCAAACTGGGGATTTTAGGAAAGTTTAGCAGTAGTTGTTAGACATATATCTATAGAAGTCTGCATGGGTTTGTACTATTCTTGTTTAGAGTCGTAAGATTAATCAGTAGTCGTTAGACTTTTAAGGTCAGGTTATGTGAGAGTGGGCGACAGTATTGGTCCTCTAGTTATTTAAGTCTGGAAAGAAGCATGTGTTACTGCATCTTCACATGGTGCTAAATAAGTTAGAATATGTGAATGGGGTACTAGGGGGCTTCAATATCGGTATTTTGACCTTGCAGTAAAATGAAAAGCAACACCTATAACATAATATCTTTGAACCACATTGATTAACCTATAATAAAATGATTTTAAACAAAACTGTGGTGTAATAGTAAGCTTGATAGAGCATATTTAAAGAAACAAATCAACATAGAATGAATAAAACTCTATTGTATCTCAAGTATATTCGTTTCATCTATATGAAAATGTCTATATTTCCCTTCTAGGACCGTCTATTGAGTATTTGATGTGAGAGTGGTCTCTCATCTCTTTATAGATATAGCTAAGAAGGACATTGTTGTCAAGTTTCTATGATTGGACTATTAGGAATAATGATGAATTATAGTTACAGGTAGAACTAAATGGCCTTTTGCATAAATGAGGTATCAGGGAACATCTATACGACCATTAAGGTATGATAATGAAGTGGTAGATAACATCAATAACAATAACAAAACAAAACATCATTCAAACCTATTGTTCAGTATATAGGAAGTTAAGTGCTAACTAAATTGTTAATTAGTTATAAACTTAAGAGAGTTCGTATAGATGTACTGGACAGTTTATAACGAGTAAGGCTGTTTTGTGTCTCAAGTGGATTAGCTTCTTCATCGTTAAGGCGTCCATATTTTTCTTATATGACCTTCTTACGTTTTTAATGGGAAAATAATTCTCTACCTCCTCTGGCCTGACCAAAGGAGGATAACATTATTAGACCATTTTAATTTAACTATGAGGTATATCAAAGTCTTAAAATTATAATGAAAACAGATGGATAATTATAGTTACTCATCTTAGAAAGCCTGAGTCCTCATTGTCAGCATTGTCCTGGGATATCTGCCTTCTTTTGGGCTGTTTGTCGTTGGTATCAGGTCCTGGTCTTCTTTGTGACTTGGGGTGATCTAGCTTGTCTTGTCGGATGTGAGGAGATGGTAGTTTCCCACTATCTGGTGGATTGATGTTCAATAGATTATAGAATTTGTTGGTATCTGCTAAGGAGGTGCATTCAATCTTCTTTCCATTTCTCATAACTATGATTGAAGTGGGGAAACCCCACCTATATGGGATGTGTAGTAACCGTAGATGAGATGTTAAAGGCTGAAAGTCTCTCCTTTTCTGAAGGGTCCTCTGGGATAGATCTTGAAATATTTGAATTTTGTGGCCTTTAAAATTTATGGTTTGTTTTTTCCTTGTGAGATTGTATATTTCTTCTTTCAGTCTGTAGTTTTGGAAGTGAACTACAATGTCTCTTGGAGGCATGTCATCTGGAGGCTTTGGGCGAAGTGCCCTGTGTGCTCTGTCTAGGGAAATCTCCTCATTGTCTGTCTCATCATTCCCAAGGATCTCATTGAATAGAGCCTGTAGATAGTCTCTGATGTCATGGTTTGCAATCGTTTCAGGGATTCCTCGGAAGCGAAGATTCCCCCTTCTTGTACGATTTTCTAAATCATCAATTTTATCTTCAAGGTCAGTTAGATATTGGCTTTGGTGTGCTTGGTTAGTAGTAAGTTTAGCCAGTTTTTGTGAGACCACGTATTCATGCTCTTCCAGAGGATCTACTCTATGACCAAGGTCTGTTATCTCTTTTTTAAGGTCTGCACATTCATCTTTAATACAGGATTTTACCTGTTCTATCAGGGCAGCCATTGCTTGGTAGGTGATTGGTGTGTCGTCTTCATGTAGTAGGTTAGAGGCTGGTCTGTCGTCTGTTTTGGACAGTGCATTATCTTGATCTGGATCTTCTGCGGTGGTGACTTGTAGATCATCAGCTTCTTTGCTTTTGGTATTAAGGTCCGCTGGTTTAAAAAAGGTGTGGACTGTGTTTTGGCTATTTTGTGGTGGTTTCTGCGGTTTATCCTGTCGGGTATTTTTCCTTTGTGACATAGTGACCTCTTTTGATATTTGTTCTTTAGTATTGAAAAATTGGCACTGTACCTCCTGGGGGTTTGTGCCCTCACAGAGCGATCACGGGAAAAAGGTAAAAAGGATATGACCCGTCACCACTTTAGTGTGACGGGAAAAGGGATGAAGGTAAGTGCCAGAGGTATATGTAGCAAAAGTGTTTTAATATGGCTGTTGTTGAGGTAATTTGTGGTGTGATTCGATTATATTATAGTTCTGTGGTACTTGGAAATTGGATCCGTGGTGTCACCTTGTTAGCTGTGTAATAAAAGTCTCTTGTGGAGTGTCACACTAAATCAATGACATTTCAGCTTGAAAGGTGCTGTTAGTGGGTATCAGGCCTTGAGCCTAGTTAGTAAGTGCGTCACAGTATTTTTAACTGGTAGTCCTGCTTAGGCCTTTTATCCTCCTGTTTTTTCCCCTGGTGCTTTGGCCATGTTAGACCGCTGCTGGGATATTTAAGCCAGTTTTCAGTAGCTGCTGGGTAAATCACGGCCTTATATGTTAAACTTTTTTGGGCGTATAAAAAAGGAAAGAGAAATAGCAGGTGCAGTTATAGATAAAGTAACTGCTGGAGTCGCTGTTAGTGGCTTTCGCCGGTCTTCTCACTATAAAGAGTTTTTTATGCGCTTAGGTGCCCCTTGGTGTGATCAGCATATCGGGTGTTTTGGTGCGTGTGAAGTTGTAATCGGCTTTTTTGTACTCACCGATCTCTTCCTGAGTTGTTCTCTGTCTACGCTGTTGCAAGGGAGACAGCAGCCGCTGATATTGTCAATGTGAGCGGAGTTGCGATCTCCGGTCAGTGATACCTGGTGTTGGAGCGCTGGCCTGGGTTGACCTCCTCTGTGACTGCTGCTAGCTGCGTGATGCGCACAGGGTCAGTATCCTGGTGTAGGCCGCAAGTTTAGATGAGCCCGTTCTCGGCTAAGTGCGCTTTCCGGACATTTAGCTGAACTTAAATGTGACCGCTTTGGTAGTAGTTGTAGGTGTTAGTTATATAGTGCAAAAAAATTACTGATTTTAGGCTGTTTCATGTTGTTACACCCGGTCTGATAACGGAGCTTCAGTGAAACGCAGCCATCCTGGTCGGCTGCTCGCTCCGCCCCCCATAATTAAACATTTTTATATTAAAATCACATACTCCTTAAAGGGACAGTCAAGTCAAAATTAAACTTTAAAATGTCATGCCCTATCTGAATTATGAAACACCTTTCCAATTTACTTTTATCACCAAATTTGCTTTCTTCTCTTGGTATTCTTTGTTAAAAGATAAATCTAGGTAGTTTGCAATGCTAATGTCTAAGCCCTTAAAGGCCGCCTCTGATCTCAGTGCATTTTGACAGTGCTTAACAATTAAACAGTGCTAGTTAATGTGTGTCATATAAATAACATTTGCTCACTCCCGTGGAGTTATTTATGAGCGATCATTGATGAGCTAAAATGCAAGTATGCCAAAAGAATTGAGATAAGGGAACAATCCGCAAAGGATCAGATACAAGGTAATCACAGAGGTAAAAAGTGCATTATTATCACAGTGATGGTCATGCAAAACTGTGGGATAGGTAATAAAGGGATTTTTTTTTAAACAATAACAATTTTTAAGTAGACTGCTCCTTTAATATTCTTTTAAAAAAAGTTACTCTTCAAACATTCAAATTTATATAGTTTAGGTGCAAATAATTAAACCGTTCAAATTTACACCATTTAATTATAATTTAGCAAAGTTTATTGACAGCTGATTAATTCTTGAATCAGTCAATTAGTAAGTTAGCTTCACGTTTGTTCTTGATCAGTCCTAGCTAGCCTCACAAAAAAATGGAAGTAGCAACATGTACTACCTAAATTTTATTTAATCTGCTGTAGGAAAAAAAGCCCCTCAACAAATAGACAAAATACAATATTTTTTTGTAACAAACAATTCCTCCGAATTGGGTTTCATTTCCCTTTAAGTTAAATAAGGAGAGACAATTATAAGTTTAAGGGATTCAACTTTGTGATCCTATGCTGGACTGTTGATAGGCATCTTACTCCATTTTCACCTCGCCACAAATTGCAGGCGTAGTAAGCCTTACGCTGAGTATTGGAGCCCCGTAACTCCCTAAACTGCCTGCAAAATAAAACCTAACACCTAACGCATGTGCAATGTCTATCTACCTGTCAACCGCAATCCCCCCGCCGAAATCCCTAATAAAGTGTTTAACCCCTAAACCGCCTCTCCCGGACCCCGCAGCCACCTACATTAAATGTCTAACCCCCTAATGTGATCCCTCTACACCGCCGTCACCTATATTTAAATTATTACCCCATAATGGGAGCCCCCTACCCCGCCGCCACCTATTTTAACTACATTACCCCCTAATGTGAGCCCCCTAACCCGCCGCCACCTATATTAAAACTATTAACCCCTAATCTAATCCCCCTACCCCGCCGCCACCTACATTAAAATGATAACCCCCTAATGTGAGCCCCTACCCCGCCGCCACCTACATTAAAATGATAACCCCCTAATGTGAGCCCCTACCCCGCCACCACCTACATTAAAGTGATAACCCCTAATCTAATCCCCCTACACCGCCGCCACCTATATTAAAATTATTAACCCCTAATCTAATCCCCCTACACTGCCGCCACCTATATTAAATATATTAACCACTAAACCTAAGTCTAACCCTAACACCCCCTAACGTAATTATTATTAAAATAAATCTAAATAATATTAATAATATTAACTAATTTATTCCTATTTAAATCAAAATACTTACCTATAAAATAAACCCTAAGATAGCTACAATATAATTAATAATTACATTGTAGCTATTTTAGGGTTTATATTTATTTTACAGGTAACTTGGTATTTATTTTAACTAGGTACAATAGCTATTAAATAGTTAATAATTATTTAATAGCTACCTAGTTAAAATAATTACCAAATTACCTGTAAAATAAATCCTAACCTAAGTTACAAATACACCTACACTATCAATAAATTAATTAAATAAACTACAATTATCTAAACTAAAATATAATTAAATACACTAAACTATATAACAAAAAAAAACAAACACTAAATTACAAAAAATAAAAAAAGATTACAAGAATTTTAAGCTAATTACACCTAATCTAAGACCCCTAATAAAATAACAAAGCCCCTCAAAATAAAAAAAATGTCCCTACCCTAAACTAAATTACAAAAGTAATCATCTCTATTATTTGAATTTGAAGTCTCAAATCAGCCAATAGGAATTCAAGGGACGCCATTTTTAATTGCGTACCTTGAATTCCTATATGTACGGCGGCGATTGTATGAAGAGGATCCTCCACGCTCCATGGCTCCACGGTTTTCAGTTCCAGCATCGCTGATCTTCAGTTCCTGCATTGCCGGTCTTCAGTTCCAGAGAGGACGGTCTTCAGCTCCGTGGTCATCGGTCTTCAACTCCTCCGCTCCGCGCCGGCTGGTTCCTGGAAGAAGAAGATGTCGTTCCCTGGAAGAAGACTTCTCTGCCTGGAACAGGACCTTCTCCACCAGTCTTCAGGACAGGTAAGGACCACTTGGGGGTTAGACTTAGGTTTTTTTAAGGGGGGATCAGGTGGGTTTTAGAGTAGGGGTGTGTGGGTGGTGGGTTGTAATGGGGGGTGGTTGTTCTTTTTTTACAGGTAAAAGAGCTGATTACTTTGGGACAATGCCCCACAAAAGGCCCTTTTAAGGGCTGGTAATAGAGCTGATTACTTTTGTAATTTAGTTTAGGGTAGGGACATTTTTTATTTTGGGGGCTTTGTTATTTTATTAGGGGGCTTAGATTAGGTGTAATTAGTTTAAAATTCTTGTAATCTTTTTTTATTTTTTGTAATTTATTGTTTGTATTTTTTGTAATTTAGTTTAGTGTATTTATTATATTTTAGTTTAGATAATTGTAGTTTATTTATTTAATTTATTGATAGTGTAGGTGTATTTGTAACTTAGGTTAGGATTTATTTTACAGGTAATTGGTAATTATTTTAACTAGGTAGCTATTAAATAGTTATTTACTATTTAATAGCTATTGTACCTAGTTAAAATAAATACCAAGTTACCTGTAAAATAAATATAAACCCTAAAATAGCTACAATGTAATTATGAATTATAATGTAGCTATCTATCTCAGAGCCGTCATTAGCACTCAACTACTTTTTTCCAATCTGGGGGCCCCCACCAGCTCCTACCCCAGAGATCGGGCCTGCATAGTGACAGGCATCGCCGGAGCTTCCTGTTACGTGCAGTGACGTCATGCGCAATGACGTGATGACGTCACTGCGCAACTTTATTTAAAATTGTCCATACAAAGTATAGGGAAAGGGGGCATGCTGCTTAGAAACCTGTATCTCAGGGATCTAAGCAGCTACAGACCCCCAAGACCATTGGAAAGGTAATCACCTAACCTTTCCAATGGTATAAGTCTTGGGGATCTGGGGGGAAAAATAACAAGTTAAAAAAAAGTTTTTTTAAAATAGTAAAAAACAGAAACATATAGAATTCAACTTAACACTCAAAGGGTTAATATTATTTAGATTTATTTTAATAGTAATTTAATTCGGGAGTGTTAGGGTTAGACTTAGGTTTAGTGGTTAATAATTTTAATATAGGTGGCGGCGGTGTAGGGGGATTAGATTAGGGGTTGATAATTTTAATATAGGTGGCGGCGGGGTAGGGGGCTCACATTAGGGGGTAATGTAGTTAAAATAGGTGGCTGCGGGGTAGGGGGCTCACATTAGGGGGTTATCATTTTAATGTAGGTGGCGGCGGGGTAGGGGCTTACATTAGGGGGTTATCATTTTAATGTAGGTGGTGGCGGGGTAGGGGGCTCACATTAGGGGGTTATCACTTTAATGTAGGTGACGGTGGTGTAGGGGCTCACATTAGGGGGTTAGACATTTAATATAGCTGGTGGCGGTTTAGGGGGTTAGACATTTAATGTAGCTTGCAGCGGTATAGGGGGATTAGATTAGGGGTTAATACAGTTAATATAGGTGACGGCAGGGTAGGGGGCTCAGATTAGGGGTTAATATATATAATATAGGTGGCGGCGGTGTAGGGGGCTCAGATTAGGGGGTAATACAGTTAATATAGGTGGCGGCAGGGTCCGGGAGCGGCGGTTTAGGGGTTAATACATTTATTATTAGGAGTGAGAGGGAGGATTGCAGATAGAGGGGTATACGTGTCGGGCTATGTTTGGGAGGCGTGTTAGACAGTAATGGGAGATTTAGTATTTTAGTAAGTTTTTTAGGCGGCGGCAGTTTCTAAAGTGCCGTAAGTCACTGGCGACTCCAGAAATTTGTACTTACTCTGATTTTTGGACATCACTGGTTTGTCAGACTTACGGCACTTTAGCAACTGTCGGCGCCGTATATGAGATAGCTCGCTGTGCGTTTGCTCTAAAACCTGCGCCGTATTTCGGATCGCACCCATGATGTCTAAAGCAGTTAAGATAGGTAAAAGTTAATGCAGTAGGGAGGGCATGGTTAATATTATACTGATGGGGTATTTCAGAATGTATATTGTTTATGCAATTATTAGACACCCACAAAAATAGTTTGCAGCTCCAATACAAATTAAAAAACAAGTAGTTTAGAAAGTACGTAATACATGACGTACAGAGATGAAAAACATCCCAATGGAATGACAAAAAAGCAGTCTATAATCATTAGTGTTTTTTTACAAGGAATACTTTAAAGTGTTTGTTTCTTGTCAAAACCTGTCTTCTTTTTCTGTTAACATGCTAACTTTCTAATACTGCTCAAAAAAGAAATTAATTTCTATAATCCTCATGCTTGCCAAAGTAATTTACAATAATAACTTCTAATTGCCTTAATATTTTTCCCTTTGGATATTTTATCTCTATGGTTACAATTCAGTGTAAACAGTTTGTAATTGCAAAAGTGCTATGAAAGATTTTAGTCTGAAATGTCTGTAATTTATCTGTAAGTTACCTGATGACCTACATTGATTTTAAAGTTGTTTCAGAAACTTCTAACTCAAATTATTTTAATGCAACAAGCTTATGTTAAAATGAAACTATAAACTACCAAGATAAATTATAATAAAAAAGTTATTTTTGTGGTATAGTTTTAATAGTGGTTACCCAGTGCAGCAATGCAATTATCTCCACAAAATATATGATAGGAAAAAATAATAATGCATTTTCCCATCATAAGTATTTCACCCTCAAACTTTGTCCATGACATGATATCTCTCGTGTACATGAGTTAGCTGAATATTGCCTTAAGGGATAAACCTCCTATTACGTCCTATGTTCTGGACTACCCTAAAATAAATACACAACACAACTGCTTGGGGAAAAGACCGGTCACGGTCGCATTTATTAAATAACATATTTCATTTTGCCTAATGTTGTCCAATGTTAGGCATCTTTTTTTTTCTTGTAGCAAGTTCCTTCCAGCTGGTGGCGGTATCTTCTCGCTAACCTAACCCCTACTGATTGCCGGTCAAGGCCCCTCCGATGTCTGCAGCGTGGCACAGGGTTGCGCACGCGCAACAGCACAGAGAGAGAGATTTATTATGGAGAGCTCTTCTGCCTGCAGCTCTTTAAAGGGAGAGGAACCCTTAAGCCGGCACTTAGTGGGCGACACCTCTCCCTGTGTTCGGGCCGTCACTCTGCTCTCTCTGTGCCCGCTCCTAGGGCCTTGCCCGACCGCCACAAGAGAGAAGAATCCCTTCATCTTGCCGCCACCCTTAACCAACACAGCCCTTAAATTTACCTATGATATAAAAACTTTTCAACAATAAAACTTTTTATATAATTAAAATATATATATATATTTCCGGCGGAAGAGGCGGAGCTAGGAGCACGAGCGGCTCACGGAGCTGGAGCGAGCTGCACAGACCAAACAGTCTCCGAGGAAGGCTCCGCAGATAAGGCTTGAGACAGGGTCACTAGCAAGTACCCTGAACCCGCTTGCACCTAGGCTAAAGGAGGAATTGGAGGAGCGGGACTAAAGGCAAAGTTGCATGACCGGAAGGAATACAACAGGACAGCAGCTTTCCTTTTTGCTGCCACACGCTACAGAAATGCCTAGAGTGTTAAGACGCCAGTACTTGCGTCCACCACCAACAGAGCACCATCAAAGAGAGAAGAGAATCAGAACTTGGGGGGAGAGTAGCAACTAGTGTCACCGGAAAACGGTAAGCGCATACAACTTTTATGTTTTCTTTTAATATATTGTGCTGTAAAAATCAACTGCTGCTGTGATAGATGAAAGGAGTGTGTATATAGTGAAACGAGGGGTCTATACCCTAGCTGCAGGAGAGGAGCAGGGTGATAAATAACATTCACAATACCTTGGATAGAGCGAAGACTGGTCCCTAAGGGGTTAAAGGCCAGTGGAAGCTAGCACTCCATGTTACACACTTGAAGGAGGATATAAAAAGAGGAAAATTAAAAGGGAAACAAACACTACAATACTATTGCACCTCCCCCCACACAGACACACAGCTACAACCAAAAGAATTTATTTATATATGCTGGACTTATGATAACACTTAAAGTTGGGATCAGATGAACCATACTAAACCATTCCCATATAGTGCATCTATGACCGCAGTGACTTATTATTGAGCTTAAAAAGGTCAATACCAGCAAGCCATAAATTTAATGGAAAAATACTTAAACCCTGCCAAAATGGCTCCAAAAGCAAAAGGGGTGGAAAAAAAACAAGCTAAGGGGAATGTTAGTACCCTAAGTAACTTGAGCAATGTTTCTATGCACACAAATGAGGAAAGTATGTTTGAGCATATGCAAGTCAATACTAACACGAACTCTTTATCTGAACAGCTTAATAACCTCATTCAAAAAATAGACAATGTACAAAAAAGCCTAGATAAAGTGGTCCAAGAGATGCAACAAACTACGATTAGACTATCAGCTATAGAACAACGAATATCAGATACTGAGGATACTCAAAATATACTGCAAAATAGAGTAAAAGTTGTTGAACAAGAAAATGTGAAATTAAGAGATAAACTTGATGAAATTGAAAATCATTCAAGGAGAAACAATTTAAGGGTAGTGGGGTTGCCTGAGTCAGTTACATCTGCACAACTGATAGAATTTGCTGAAAAAACCTTACCACTAATCCTTGGCATAGAGAACAATGCACATTCATTCCAAGTTGAAAGGGCACATCGCATAGGGGCTAATAATCCAAATCCCCAAAATCAATACAAAGCACGAGTGGTCATAATTAAATATCTCTCCTTTCAGGCAAAACTTAAGATTCTGAGAGCATTTAGAAATAAGCAGAATGCATTATTTGAAGGAAAAAGAATCTAAATATTTCAAGATTATTCTGCAGATTTGTCAAGGCGCAGGAAACAATTCTCAGATATATGCCAGAGATTGGTAAATGAAAAAAGATCATTTGCACTATTATACCCAGCAAAATTGAAAATACAGCAAGGAGAGGTGTCGCATTATTTTCTTTCTCCAGAGGAGGCAATACGGTTCATTGACCAAGGGGCACATAACACAAAAGGATGAACTGCCAAGCATTAAACCCCCCACTAATCAAAAACATAAGATGGACTTGCTATCTCCCCTAATATTATCATTATATTCCCGACAGGAATGAATATTATGATCTATTATACTAATATGGGAGACATTCTTAAGGATCTTGATGTATATAATTATAGAATGATAATTTTAATAATTGTAATTATGAGAGTGTCTAAGGCTGTAAAACATGTCATATACAATAAGTGATAGGGTGCATCGGCTTAGTAGATACGTAGGAAAAGAGCATTTTCAGAGGAGGGAATACAATATTATCATAACCCACTTTAGATCTTAAATATATATGTAAGGGAAGAACTAAGCAACTACACTAGGATTAAGACACAAGGGTACACAAATTATGTTAAGGGGCACCAAGGATCAATATAAGGTTTTTTAGAAGCATGAAATATTATCTGAGGAAACTCACTCATATAATACAAAACACTAGACACTGTTTGAGAACTAGGAAAATGATACTGGGAAATAAAAAAAAAAAAAAAAAAAAGGGAGAGGTTCTTTACTATACCACTTAATATTATGTAGAATGGAGGAATATCCACAGAGTGTTAGAAAGTACACTAAGTTATAAGTCACATATATGTTTAGGGTATTTTATAGTTATGATTGTTTAAGAATTCCAAAAGTATAAGAGCACTAAATAGAGTTACACAGAACCACAATGTTTATATGTGATCCTGAAAAAGGTCTTTTGCATAAAGAGATTTTTCTACATGATGCAATCTATGGGCACTACAGCATAAGTACTAGAAAAGGAGATAAGAGTAAAAGAGCTCCTTCCTGGTCCCATATATTGCATTATGGAAATTGTAGAATATTTACAAAAGAATTAAATTTGAAGAAATGTATTATAAAATAATAGAGTTATATAGATGTATAATGCATATATATATACATATTAGGTATAATTCTCTATATATAGCACAAGTTGTTGTACTTTACGTTGCTATGTTGGAATGAATATAACCCTAGGGAACTCCATGAGATTTAGTGGGTTATTTATTGTGATATACCATCTGATATTAAGAGGAGCAGGGGGAATAGGAGTAAAAGCAAAAAGAGGGTTTAGATCTATCTTACTAGAACTATATAAGGCTCAAATAAAGAAAACCCGAAATAGGCCTCCTCAGATAGAGATAGAATGGTAAAAATCATCACCTGGAATGTGGGGGGAATTAACTCCCCCATTAAGAGGAAAGCGGTACTAAGTCATCTTAAAAAACTACAAAGCAGATATTGCATGCATACAAGAAACCCACTTAACAGATAAAGAGCATCCCAAATTAAAAACAGACTGGGTTAAGGAAATAATATTTTCATCACATAATAGCTCATCTTGTGGGGTAGCCATCTTATTTCATAGAAAACTGCAATATAATATTGAGAATGTATATAAAGATAAATTGGGTAGCTATATTGTTATAAACTTAAAAATTAATTAACTAAATTTCACAATATGTAATATCTATGGCCCTAATAAGCAGGAAAATAAATTCTGGAATAAGATACAGAAGTTAATACAGAATAAAGCTAAATATGAGATAGTGATGATGGGGGACTATAATATCACCCCAAACCCAATAATCGACAGAAGAACAGATAAAACTGCAAAAAAGGATAAAACTAGGTTTAACTATGAAAAAAAGACTATCCAGAGACTGTGCCAAAGTTTGGGGATGGTTGACCTATGGCGGGAAAAAAACCCGATGAATACGAATACACACATGTGGCACGCTCTAATAAAGCAATGTCAAGGATTGACTATTTTCTCATATCCGATAGAATCAAGGTCTATATAGAAGACATTAAAATATTACAAATTGGTTTATCTGACCATACACCGGTAATATTAATATTAAAAAATGGGAAAAATTATGGTAATGTTAATAACGTTAGATACCCTAAATATCTATATCAATCTGAACAGTGGACAAAATTCTTAGAGGAAAAATGGAGTGACTTTGAGATAAATAATAAACAACATTCAGCAAATACACAACTCTTTTGGGAGACCTCTAAAGTGGTTATGAAGGCAGAAATGATAAAGCAATTGAAGTTTATCAAAAATAAAAAACGAAAAGAGGAGGAGAGGATTAATAATCAGGTAGCACAGGCTTTTCTACAATATAGAATTAATCCAACAAACCAGAATAAAGATCTATATTTTAACATAAAAAAAGAAAGAGATATAAATCTGGAGAAAGCCCAGGAAGAACTAAAAAAAGAGAGCAGCAAGATATTATAGATGGGGTAATAGATCAGGAAAGATGCTAGCAAATTTATTAAGGGAGCCAAAACTACAAAACTATATTGCAGCAATTAAGGATAAAGATCAAATATATCAAGATACAGAGAAAATCATTAATTGCTTTAAGAATTATTATCAAAATCTTTATAAATCGCTAGGGGATAATCAATTAAAATAACAAGAATTATGGAACCAGATGAATTTACCCCAAATTAGTGAAGATTAAAAGAAGTTACTAAATGAAAAAATAACAAAAAAAGAAATTGAGAAAGCTATAAACAATCTATCTTTATCCAAAGCATCTGGCCCAGACGGCTTACCAGCCGAATATTATAAGGTATTAATAGCTAAAATCTTAAACCCGCTACATCAACTCTATGAAGCAATATTTGAGGGACAAGAGCGTCTATCACCAAATTTTAAAACAGTCAATATGATAGTTATTCCTAAACCTGGGAAAAATCAGTTAGAGACGAAATCATACCGCCCAATATCATTAACAAATGTAGATTATAAAATAATGATGAAAATTCTTGCAAATAGATTTAAGGCAGTCTTACCTTCTATCATATCAGAGGAACAGGTGGGTTTCATGACTGGGAGAACATCAGTTAAACATATAAGAAATATTTTACATGTTATCCAGACATACTGGCAGAGAGAGGGGCAGGCAGAGCTGTCGGAGGCCTTCTTATTGTCATTAGATGCTGAGAAGGCCTTCGACAGAGTGGAGTGGGGCCATTTGTTTAATACCATGGAAAAGGGTAATATTGAGGGAAAATTTGCTGAATTTATCAAAGCTATCTATACGCCAACAGATGCTTATATATGTATTAATGGTAATACATCATCATCGATCCAATTATATAGAGGTACACGTCAGGGCTGCCCCCTCTCCCCGCATCTATTTAACATAGCCATAGAACCTCTCATACGCCTATTAAAAAAGACATCACCTGGCATACAGATAGGGAAAACCCACCTGCAGATCGCATTGTTCGCAGATGACCTGCTGCTATACGTATCAAACCCTGAAATATATATAGATCAGATCCTAGAGAAAATTAATCTATTCGGATATAACTCAGGGTATAAAATAAATATACAAAAATCACAGATATTATGGCTCCGCAAAGGGGGGAAGGAAAAGAAATACATGTTTGATGAAGTCATAGAATCTATGACATACCTAGGAATTAAGATATCTAATGACCCCAATAGAATATATACCCTTAATTTCTCAATAGTAATTAGAAATATACTAAAAGATCTTAAATTATGGACCAACCTCAATCTAAATCTAACGGGTAGAATCCATATTACTAAAATGTCCATTATTCCAAAGTTATTATGCCCTATACATATGCTCCCATTAAGAATTCCAACTAAAGACCTTAAATTATTAGATAAAGCTATTAGAGGATTTTTATGGAAAGGGAATAAATCAAGAATAAGTATGGCAAAGCTTCAAATGCCAACAAAAAAAACTGGGATGGGGCCTTCCAAGTATCAAGTATTATAACTGGGCGGCTTTAGCAAGATATAATTTAGAATGGCTAACGGGTGTAGAGAAATACACCAATATGGAAATTGAACAAGCAATGATTAAACCTATGGCAACTGCTTACCTGGTGCATGCAGATATGGCCAAAATCCCTAAGGAAATTAAAAACCATATTATATTCTGAGATTCACTGGAAACATGGAAATTAATAAGTAGAACCCAAGGTGTGAATTATAAGTATACCCGGTCTCTACCCATTATCGGCAATCTTAAATTTCAAAGGGGAAACGCCTATCCATTTAGGAATTGGGGGCAACAGGGAATCAAGAAAATTGGGGATATATTACATAGTCAACACAACAAGATATATTCGAGCCAAGAGATATATGATAAATATGAAGTTAAAAGTGATAATTACATTTATTATCATCAGATAAAAACATATATAAAAAGGGGGGCGTGTCCAAGCAGCGTACCTGACAGGACGCATCTACTGAGAGCTCTGAGAGATACCTCAATAATCCGTCGATTAAAGAGCATTTAACAGCCACATCAAGCCTATAAATAAGCATACGACAGCCGTAGTGGTTACAATAGATACATCACAAAGCTTGATACCTGTTTTTATGACATCAGGGCTACAGTTCGGCAACTCAGGACCTAAGGCGACGGCCTATATATAGGTAACGACCCCCCCCGGTAATACCGGGTATACAGTGCTGGCAGCAGTTATTTGCCTTACTGACTCTCATAACATTGCAAGGCTTTAATATCCATAGAGGGAGAGATTTAAAACTATAACTTCAGTGACTACGCATCTAGCTGACATTGAAAATGGCGGACGTGGCAGGAGATTGGTTCATACAGTGCCCTGACCCACGCCTAGAAAGACTTGAACACCTTATGAAAAAAACTGATGGACAAAGCCCCTTATGATTATCTGATATTACGGGTGCTTCCTTCCTCGACTGAGCTAACAGAAACAGTGTGCTCCGGGGGTATGCTGGCCCCGTCCCATCCGGTGTCACATCAGTTACAGAGGGGCCCGCAAGCAATACAGAGAGCCGCTACGACACCTCGCAAAAAAAAGAAGGGAACCCAGCTTTAAAAATATTCCAAAGAGATCACTTTGCAAAAAGGACCCTCATCAGGTGAGCCGGCCCCATGGCTAATGAGGAGGAAGGTGCTGCAGCCAGCGGCAGGGAGGAGACCGAACTTCATGAAGGAGGAGCTGTACCAACCGGGACTGGAGGGCTCTGCGACCCGCAGTGCATCGGCGACTCCTTGGAAGCTGATGGAGCGACTCCCAATGCTACACCCACCATATAGACTCCATTGTCGCTCAAGCTCATTTAGGACAGATGGAACCCAGGTTTTTGTGCCCAGCGATGTTTGCATCTTTAGATCTGGGGTAGGGTAGCCTGCAGATGCCCTCTCTAGAAGGAATGCTGAATTTAATAAGATTCTACTAGCATCCAAAGGGCAAATGTATTATAGCTAGTTTAAAGTTAGATTTTCTGACCCGTGGCATGAACTGTTCACCAGCTATTTCTACAGTTATATCACTAAGGTACTTACTACTAAGAGCATTGTTCACTAGGTTGATTTAAAGTTTTTATTGATTTGCTGCACTTCAAGATGTTTCTGAGAGTGTCTATTTTATATTGTCATTATATCAGTCTTTTATAGCCTAGCATCAGCTTGAATAAATATGTTTAAAAGCCTAAAGTTGTATTATTATAATATCAGCTACTACGCAGTGTTACACTACATTTATTTATTCATACTATGGTATTATGGATGAGGTCTGCCTTAAGTTATATTTCAGACGCTAATTATGATAGAGACACTAAGGACATTGCTGTGTTCTTACAATGAATATGTGCGCCTTCTCTGGGGGTATGTGGGGGACCCTTGGAGGGCATTTAACATAATACAAGTGCACGGTAAGATGAGGCATTCTCATCCCTCTGTCAAAGCAAGACCTATTGCCAGCTCCTCCCTAGTCGCCAGCGGCCGTGGCCATGGGGGCGATGCTACTAAGATTCACTTTGCTCTTGATAAGAAAAGGTTGATCTAGGATAATACCTAAAATACCATTACATTAACACAGCAGATGCCATCTTCACACACGGTATTATCCTGTGTAATAGGCAGTTATACTAACACTGTTTGGGTATGGTCAGCTACAACAAACGGCTTAAGGATTTACTTTCCCACAACCCCCTCATCACAGCCTGCGATATATATTATCCCCATCCTAAGCCTTGTAACCCCACCACAAGCTGACTCATGACATCTCTGGGCCCCATATAACTTATAATTCATGCTGTTACACAATCACACTAGGCTATATTCATAATTTACCACCCATAGCAATTGAGGTCTCTCCCTCTTGTATGTTAATTGTTTGTGCAAGAAGCCGTTATAATATTATGTTTATGTTTTTGTTTTGTTTTTTAAAATCATATTACCCCTACTCTCACAGTCTGTTTCCATGCAAATAAGGACCCAAGAGTGGCCCAAATCATCTATATAGGGGAGAAAAGGAGGATTGTAGTCAAAGAAATTTATGTTTTCCTTAATTCTTATGCATTGACTTTATTATTGTTTCTATGTCAAAGACATGTATGTCACTTGCTACTCCTCAATAAAAATTAAATTAAAAACTTATATAAAAAAAGCACAGAGAAATTAAAAAAATAACTGCTGTAAAAATCAAATAACTGATTTATGTGAGAACTATGAGAAAGGGAACTATAAAATGACCCTTATTTATAATAAATTAGTAAATATGCCATCTGAGAGGAACTGTAGTAAAATTATAGAGGAAAATAACTGGGGGATATGTATAGACAATCTAAAGGAACAACTAATGTATAGCATAAAACTAGCTAAACAAACTACTAAGGCAAGTGAGCTAAGAGAATCCCAGTATAGAATAATACACAAAGACTATATAACAGCAACTAAAAGACATAAATGGTCTAAGGGAGAATTGCCATCATGCCCAAAATGTTTATTTCCATCCCCAGACTTGACACACTATTTTTGGAACTGCCCAAAGATCATCGAATATTGGAATCAGATAGCATTTTGGATCTCGAAAACAATTGGCATTGACTATAAAATAGATAAACAAACAATTTTTCTTTTATACAACCCCAGTATCGAGAAGAGGAAATTTAAATTATACATAGCTATGGTGATATTATTAGCAAGGAACTTAATTGCGAAATTATGGATATCGAAAAAATCCCCGGGGATTGCCACTCTTAAGAACAAAGTTTGGCAGCAATTAGTAATAGAAAAGTATGATGCATTGGGAGACACAAAGAGCAGGAAGATGGCATTCCTAAATAAATGGGATTATTATATAAAAACCCTTAATAGGGAAATGCAAAATCAAATATATAAAGGGCTAGTATAAAAAAGCAATCTTAGTCAATATGACACTATTCATTCTAATGGGACTCTGAGAGAACAGGATGAGCTAGTAAAGGTTATATTTTTGAATAACCTTCCATGCGGCACAACAGTCAGATACCAACCATAGCACGGGCCTTAACAACTTAACTAAACTTTTTTTTTTATATAACCGATGAGGCGGCTTTCCGTAGGTCAGCCAAAAAGATGTCCAACCCGACATCCGTCAAGTGAACCCCATCCGGTCGGTAGAGGGCCTTCTTGTCGGCCATAATCACATCATGCCTAATGACAAATCCTCCCAAGGCCGTGACCGCTCTTCCCACCTCCCTGTTTACTTTCTTACGGACATTATATGCTGCCCTCTGAGTGATAATGTGACGCCAACGCAGTCGTGCAACCACGTTTGACCAACCTATCCGTAGGTCCTGGAGCCAAGCACACACCCATTTTAAGTCCGCAATCATATTTCTGATTAAATCCAACACAGGGATAGATCCTAAGTCATTACCCCCCAAATGTACTACAATCACATGAGGCTTTCCCCACCTCCTATGTGCATCCTGTAACAGGGAAGGGAGCTCATTCCAATTTAGCCCCCTGCGACCGAGCCAGCGAACGTTAGCCCTGGACGAAGACAATCCTAGCTGCTGCCCATCTCGTAAATGAAGCGCCCTTAAAGCCGCCCAGTGGATAAAGGAATGCCCAATAATCCACACACGCACTGGGGTAGTTATCTTACCTAGAACAACATGGATAGGGACAAATGAAGTGCAGCCCTTCGGCTAACTAGGCCTCCCACCCTCTCCTCCCCGGCAGGGAATGTGATGAGAAGCCCCCCCCAAGCCCGCGTCCCCGCCTGTGTCCTAGCTGTCCAAGGGGCGAATGTAACCCCTGTAACACTCAGATTTCCACCTCCCCGGCTTCTTAATGTCAGCCCTTGAAGACCCGCTCGCAGCCGCGCTTGTCGCTGCCCCTATTCTGAAGGAATGCGGGGCTATCCTTGCCGGATCTAAACCTGTCACCGCCACTGCCTTGGCTAACACCTTCCGAAACTGGAAAGTTGACAGCGAGCTACCATCCTCATGAATGAGAAACTGACGCGCCCCCAATGGCCGCACCCGACAGTAATCCTCTATACTCCTTACCGGGCAGCATTCTGGGAATTTGTGCTGCGTTAAAGGCAACCGAGCCCCTTTCCCGTCCTGATCCATTTTGGATCTAGGGATAAGCAGGAGTAGGCCCTCATTTGAGGCCCTGACATGCTCCATCTTAATACCCCCTATGTCTCCCTTTTTGGAGGTGGATACCACCTCACCTATTCTCAAGGCCCCAGCGAAAGCCAGCGCAAAGCGGCCCTAAACAAACAGGCCTCATAAGCCAAGACGCATACTTACCCTAGTTTACCCACCAACAGCCATAGTCGAGCCGCGGTGATAGGTTCCCTCTTATCTGTGGTACGTGGGGCCATTCGGCCCCACCCTTTCAAGATCTGCCTTACTAGGAAGGCATTGCCAAAGTCGGGAAAACCCAATGCTTTATTGAAAAATGATAAAGCCGCTAGCCTACTCATAGCCAACAGTCTGGACACACCCTCTTGTTTCAAGCACGCCAGCCATTCCAGAATGTGTACCTGAGACGCCCATTGAAGTAAGAAGCCTTTCTGATCTCTGAAGTGCTCCCATGCCCTCCAGTGCGACAGGTACGTCGCCCACGTCTTAGGCACCAGTGAATCCCTGATCAGTTAGAGAATGGTCTCCCAACCCCCGCCAGCTGCCAAAGAAAGGGAGGGCACGTTAGACACTCCGCTGCCACCCTTGGGGCTACCCTCCTGAACTGATCCCATTGAAATCTAGAGAGAGCATCTGCTATGACATTCCTAACCGCTGGCACATGCCGCGCTGTGAACCGAACATTAAGTTGCAAACAGCGTAACACCAAGTGTCTGAGGTATGTCACCACTACCGGTGAAGGAGCCGACAATCTGTTTATGGCGTATACAACGCTCATCTTATCCGACCAAAATATTACTGCACGATTGGACAGACGGTTCCTCCAGAGCTCAACCGTCACTACTATGGGGAAGAGCTCAAGCAACGCCAAATTGCACGTAAGGCCAGAAGAAATCCAATCTTCGGGCAACGCCTCCGCGCTCCAGTTGCCGTCCAAGTAGGCGCTATAACCCAGGCCTCCTGCTGCATCTGTGAACAGATGCAGGGCCTGATTGGAGATAGGCTCAGCCCTCCAAAGGCAAACCCTGTTAAAGTGAACCAGGAATTGCTCCCATACTCTTAAGTCCTCCTTCATCTCAGGAGTAACCTTACACCGTTGCCTTTGCACACGAGGGCCTTTCAATTGGCCCTCCAGCATGTGATTGAAGACTCTCCCCATTGGGATAGCCCTTCCCGTAAAGTTAAGGAGACCTAACAGGGATTGCAGCTCCTTAATGGAGATGCAGGTAGCCCGACCAGCTGCCTGAACCGCCTCCAAGAGGCGGTCGACTTTGTCCCTTGGGAGCGTGCAAAGAGATGACACTGTGTTAATCTTTATGCCCAAAAAAGTGAGGCAAGTGCATGGGCCCTGGGTTTTAGTCGTCCGCGAGCAGCACCCCAAACTCCTTCATGACCTCTTGCATCACCCTCATCAATCTGGTAGATTCGTCCATTCCAGAACCCCCTACCAGCAAAAAATCATCCAGGTAGTGGGCCACGGCCCCACCCCCAGATGCCCTCTGCACCACCCAGTGCAGGAAGGAACTGAAACATTCGAACAGGGCGCAAGACAGAGAGCACCCCATTGGTAGGCACCTATCAACAAAGTATTCGCCCTCAAACTTCATTCCCATCAGCCGAAAGGAAGAAGGATGAAGTGGCAGCAACCTGAATGCCGATTCTATGTCCAGTTTTGCTATGAGCGCCCCTCTGCCTTTCGCCCTTACCACCGCCAGTGCCTCATCAAAAGACTTGTAGTGCACCGAGCTGAGGTCTAGGTCAATTGCGTCGTTCACCGAGGAACCCCTGGGATACAACAAGCGGTGAATAAACCGGAATTTACCCAGCTCCTTTTTTGGGACCACACCCAGCGGGGAGACAACCAAATCTGGGAGCGGCCGTTCCCGGAACGGCCCAACAACCCTCCCCAACGTGAACTCCTTCGCCAACTTCTCTTTCACAACATGAGGGAATTCATAAGCTGACTTCAGATTACGGTGGGACGGCGCGCCCATCACCTGTGAAGTAACAGGGATTCTGAAACCCTCCCTCAACCCTGACAACAGTGAAGCAGCCGCCTCCTGGTCAGAGTAAAGCGCCAACCATGGTGCCATCGCCTCCACCCTAAGTGGAGTTGGAGCTTTTGCCCCCAGGCCCCCCTCTTTGGTTCTGAGGGGCTGTACTAGAGTCTCTTCTTTTGTAGCACTCTGAGCCTGGGGGCGGTCCGCTACAAAATTTACAGATGTGGCGAAAGGAGCAATTCGCTCCTCTGTCACACTGTTTATCCTGGAACTTCCAGCATTCTCTTCCACGCTTTTTCTGCCACGGAAAGGAACGAGGAGCCCCAGACCTAGCCACTGCTGGCGGGAAAGTGGACCTTTCGCGCCCCAATTTCGACCACAGGTGCATATCCTGTGTCCCGAAGTGCAATATGGGGTTTCCCATAATTTTCTTGTGGAATGCTACATTGTAGTCTGCCAAGCGCCTTCTTTAAACCTCTTATGAATATCTTCGATAGTGTCCTGATATTTAAAGAGATTATGCCCTTGAGTGGGCCACCTATCAATGTAACATGCCACTAAAACCCTGGACCCGGTCTGCCACTCCTCATACGTCTCCTGACACCAAACTTTCTTAGGGCCAGACCCCTCCGCTGCCCTCTCCTTCACTCTGCAAGCTTCCGGAGAAAGTTCGTAGATATTTACATATCTACCTTCTTGTATTTTCTTAATGACTTTGGCCTTTAGGTGGCCATATAACGAGTGGACCAGGCATGGGTAGGTATCCCCATGCACTGCCACCTTGCGTGGTGCCACCTGCCCCGGCAACACCTCCGATGCCGCAACCACCTGTGACGGAGCAATACCCTCAACTACACCTTGCGTGCCCGCTTTCGCCTGCACCTGCGCCACTACCAACTTCTTTATCATCCTAAACATCTGGTGCTGACCCTTCCCCACTAACCTCAGCCCTGCCTCACTATCAGAACCCGAGTCACTAGAGGAAGAACCCATGCGTGCAAGTGTGATGTCAGTGATGGTGCACTCACCAGACTGCGGTAGCTGCTGCGATGACCCATCCGCTGGAGGCTGTAGGTTCGTGGGTGCTGAAGTAGAAGGCTCCATGACGCCGTTATCCGCCATGCTCTGGCTGCTTGTCCCAGCCTGCATTCTCTGATCAGCAGATGATGAAATCTGTGAAGACAAAACAGACTGGGGAGTACTCTGGGTGGCGATGAGGGCCCCAGAAGGGGAACCACCCTCCATTGTCCTTGACCTATCCTGTACGCCTAACGCTGCTGCCACTGCCTTGCGAATCAGGTCTTCCTGTACACCCAGCACCTGATTCACACACTCTCTCATCTCTCTCTGTAAACACGCAGATAATTGCTCACCCTCACCATTGGCATTCACTCTGCCGACTGGCCCTTGCAGCGGATTCGCAATGGGGCCTAAGCCCCCAGACACAGCAGCATCCATGCCACATACTGCCCTAGGGCCTATATTCTGGCCCCTGCCAGCTCCCAATGATTGCTCATTACCCTGACTAGGGCCCGGTATCTGTGGATCCCTTATGGACATATCACTGGCGTCATTTGCGCCTCCACCCCTCACACTGCTTCTGTCTGCTAGCTTTCGGCTATTATCATGCTGACTAAGCCCTGCCATGAGAGGATCCCCTGCTGCAGCTTTGCTGGCGTCATTTGCGCCTTCACCCTTCAAACTACACCTTTCCGGTACGGGCCCCTGCATGGCTCCCTGCCGACTAGGCCCCGGAATCTGAGCATTCCCTGTTGCCAAGCTAATGGCGTCATTTGTGCCTCTACCCCTGGCTACTCGTCTCTCCTGTAAAGCCTCCTGCCTCCTTGGACCCCCCGGATCCCTCCAGTCACCTCTATCCTGGTCCCTGCTTGGAGCCCTAACCTCCCCCCTGCCTCCTGCGACCATCGTCACCCCCCGGAGTCTCCCCAACTTACTAGGGGTTCCTCCGGTAGGCGTCCACGGCCTTGATGTAGGGCGTCTCCTCCGATGCGACCGACTGCGCTCCTCCCCAACAGAAGATCCGTCGGAGGGGGAGGAGTCACGCCGCGTGTCACGTGCGGGGGCGTGGCCATGCCCCGTACTCACAGAAGGCCCCAAGCCTGGCCTAGAGTGCTCGCCGCTACCACCGCCAGACCCCCCAGCAACATCCTGGCCCTGTGAAGCACCACCGGCCCCATTGCAGCAGCCAGGGATTGTGCCAGGGCCAGGACAGAAGCCAGAATTGCTGGAGGAAGCGCCGGGACCTGTTGCAGCATAGCTGCTGCGGTAATAGCCTGCTCCCCCATCGCTCCTATGCCCTCCTGAGCCCTAGCATGACACCACTCTCCGGTTCTGGCCCTGACCCACCACCTGCAGCCCTAGAGCTGGACCTGGCCCCTGCCCTGTTCCCAGGGGGGAAATTTAACTCCCTCCTAGCTGTCTGCCTTGCAGAAATGGAGGGTCTACTGGCACCACATTGTCCTGATCTGATTATTCCTTTTCTCCTCGAGGTCTCTTCCTTCTTGATGACTCCACCACAGCATCCCTGTACCTCCTGGGAGGCAAAGAATTACTCCTGGCACGCTTCATGACTACCAAAGGCCTCAACTGGACAAACTCAGCACAGGAGAAAATCCTTGTTAAAGTCTGGAAGCAGAAAGAGGCCGGATACTCTACAACAGGACCCTATAAAGGCAAGAGGTACACCCGCCCCCCTATTTGCAACATTGTATCATACACACTCTAGAACACTCCAGACTTCAAGTCAGCTATCCCTTAATTTTGCTACAGTCCCACTAGAGGGCCCTCCACTGCCATTATCAATCACAATAGTCCACAATCAATCAATCTACCATTATTTGATCCATGCTGTTGATTCCCTAAAATATTAAAATATACACAAATATATGCTCAATACATTTTGGGCTAGATTACAAGTGGGGTGCTAATTTATTGCGAACTCGCAAGCAGGCAAATTAGCCCGTTTGCGGGCACATGATAACCAGCCATTATAAGCGCTCATAAAAATAACCAGAGATCATATATCTGGTTAATTTTATAAATGTCCCCCAACTGGCCCCAAAATACAGTGGTGTGTAGTTTATTAAAAAATAAAAAATTATAGCATTTTTATTTTTTAATGAAATAACTGCAAGAAGCAATTATGAGGGCTAAAAGTTAGTGACTGAGGGGTGTTAAAAAAAAAAAAAGGAACTGAAAAGTGCCTTTACATTGAGGTCTATGGGGACTGTGTGTTCCCAGTAAATATATATGTATATGCTTATATACATATATATTTATATTTTCTGCCCATTGCTGCATGACTTAACCTCTTTGCTGCGCTAGTTCTCATTCCGTGTCTGAAGGCATGAGGACGAGGCTTCCATTGGAGCCTATGGAAGCGCGCTCTAGTTAGTGCAATGCTTTATTCAATGCTTCAACGTGAAAGTAATATTTTGCATTCAACTTCTAAACAAGCCCTATATTGTAACTGTTTACAGTTTGCCTATTTTTTTCGTGTTTACCATTTATGGTAGCTTCCAAAGGTTACTGTTCTACAACCTATCTGTTTATTAACAGAGTATTAAACAGTCTGTAATAAAAATGCACTAAGCAGTGAGTTATATTTAATAGAAATCAATGCAATATGTATTAATCATCATTTTAAACAAATGTCATCTTTTTTTTTTCTTTTTTTTAACTTCATTTGTGCAAGGTCCATTATTTGTTTAAGCCCTACACTTGTAGGGCTGGGGTCTCAACAGGAAGGGATATCTAGCTCTTTGAAAAGTAACTTGAGCTGGTTTACTATTGAGAGAGACGTAGGGTCCTATTTATCAAAGGTCTTGCGGACTTGATCCAACAGTGCGGATCAAGTCCGCAAGACCTCGCTGAATGCGGAGAGCAATACGCTCTCCGCATTTAACATTGCACCAGAAGCTCTTGTGAGCTGCTGGTGCAATGTTAAATGCGGAGAGCGTATTGCAACGCCGCCAGCAGGGGGGTGTCAATCAACCCGATCGTACTCGATCTGGTTGAATGCCGGCGATTCCTGTCCGCCTGCTCTGAGCTGGTGGACAGGGTTATGGAGCAGCGGTCTTTAGACCGCTGCTTCATAACTGCTGTTTCTGGCGAGTCTGAAGACTTGCCAGAAACACGGGCCCTCAAGCTCCATTCGGAGCTTGATAAATGGGCCCCAGTAAGTCTGTTTTGCTCATGCTCAGAAGTGGCAACATGCAACTTAAGTTCAAATCATGTCTCTTTTCTTATGCAATGAGAAATTCTAAGAGCTCATTTTGCAAGAAAAGGAGTACTTTTTTTGCTTTTCTTTTTTTTTACACAATCTGTTTATTTTTATGTTTACCTTCATTTAACATGTTTGTTTTACTAAAGGAGTACTGTTTTATAAGTCTGTAATAATGTTAGTATATGGGCAATATATATTATATTGAAAATAAAGTGGTATTTTTTACTGGTATGTCTGACATTTTACAGTTTACTGGAAAATAATGTATTCTTTTTTATTGATCATAAGTCAGCCAGACAAGGTTTTCCAGGTAAAGAAGTTGCCAGCCCCTGTCTGCGGCTACTGGGAGGCAGAGGTTGATTGTATGCTTCCCATCTTTACTATTGCACAAGGAAGTGCCTGTGCAGCACCATCCCTGCACTTATGCAACCTGTCAATCACCCCAGCAGTTTGGGGTGATTTAACTCTACCACCTCTGTTGTGAGGGAGAGGCCTACAGTAGAATAACAATCAAAAATGCACAACAAAGACAATGCAGTAGTAGAATTTCAAATGAGAAGCAGATTTTTTTTCTGACATATTTCAAGATATTATTATACGTCCTACCTTGTCTATTATGTAACATCCCTCAGCCAATCACAAAATGAATAAAAGTGTACACAGTGAGAGGTCCTGCATATACTCAGTTGGAGTTGGTGACTCAGAAAGTGTAAATATAAAAAGAATATGAACTTTTTGATAATGAAAGAAAAATGGAACATTGTTTAAAATTGCTTGCTCTATCTGAATCATAAAAGTTTAATTTTGACTTTAGTGGTCCTAAAGCAGCGTTAAGTAGACTCTCATCAGATAGGCCTGCACCTCAAGGCTAAAAAGTCTTCTTAAAGGGACAGTCTACACCAGAATTTTTATTGTTTTAAAAGATAGATAATCCCTTTATTACCCATTCCCCAGTTTTGCATAATCAACACAGTTATATAAATACACTTTTTTACCTCTGTGATTATCTTGTATCTAAGCCTCTGCAAACTGCCCCTTTATTTCAGTTCTTTTGACAGACTTGCGGTTTAGCCAATCAGTGCCTGCTCCCAGATAACTTCACGTGCACGAGCACAGTGTTATCTATATGAAATACATGAACTAACACCCTCTAGTGGTGAAAAACTGTCAAAATGCATTCTGAAAAGAGGTGGCCTTCAAGGTCTAAGAAATTAGCATATGAACCTCCTAGGTTAAGCTTTCAACTAAGAATACCAAGACAACAAAAAAAAATTGGTGATAAAAGTAAATTGGAAAATTGTTTAAAATTACATGCCCTATCTGAATCATGAAAGTTTATTTTGGCCTAGACTGTCCCTTTAATAAACAGAGACTTTAGCCATCTATTGATTAATTCTAAAGCTATTCAAGGCTTTAAAACCATTAATGCAATATTTTAAATAATATATATATATATATCTTGTGGTTGAAATCTCTCCCAATTCCTTAAATTGACAGTAAAGTCAAAATTAAAAGTTCATTAGTCAGAAAAAGTGTACATTGTAAAATTAAACACACTATCAATTTTACATCTATTAAATTTTCTTTGCTCTTCTGGTATCCTTTGTTGTAGAGCACACCTAGGATACTGACAGGAGCTTAGGAGTGTGCACGTGTCTTTAGCATTCTAGCAGTATTCACAACTATGAGGCCTATTTAACAAATGTCTGTCGGACCTGACACTGCGGATCAGGTCTGACAGACATCGCTGAATGCGGAGAGCAATATGCTCTCCGTATTCAGCATTGCACCAGCAGCTCACAAGAGCTGCTGGTGCAACGCCGCCCCCTGCAGACTCACGGCCAATTGGCCGCCAGCAGGGTGGGTGTCAATCAACCCGATCGTACTCAATCGGGTTGAATTTCGGTGATCACTGTCCACCTGCTCGCCAGAAACACGGGGCCTCAAGCTCCATTCGGAGCATGATAGATAGGCGCCTATGTATAAACATTATTGAAATCACTGGTACCAGATAGCTAAAGACATTGGTAGGTTCCTGAGCACACCTATCATTATGGTTACCAAGAGAAGCAAGAACATTAATAACAGAATACATTGGAAAGTTGTTTAAAGTTTTATGATCTATCAAATTCAATTAAGTTTATATTTTACGTTCAAGTATTCTTAATTTAAACTGCTTTTCCCATAGAAATATTAGAACATTGTGAATAAAAGCAACAGCACTGAACTGCATAGACATCTAGAAATTACCAATAAAAGAAGCTCATTCATAAGACAGACTTCAATGATTACTTCTTCAGACTAATTTGCCATTTATATTTATTTTTTTGGCGGATGGTCTTAGGGTCTTCATCCTTAATATCTTACGGCTAGATTACGAGTTTTGCGTTAAGGTAAAAAAGCAGCGTAATCAGGTCCTAACGCTGCTTTTTTACGCCCGCTGGTATTACGAGTCTTGCAGGTTTCGGGGCACCGCACACTATTTTGGCCTTAAGCAACTTACGTAAATTTCGTAAAGGCTTTTCTCAATGGGACTTGCATAGTGCTGGTATTACGAGTTTGTACTGGGAGGCCAAAAAGTGAGCGGTACAACCTCTACTGCCAAGATTCCTAATGCATTTTAAAGTCAGTAGTTATGAGTTTTATGCTACAAAGCTGTAGCATAAAACTCATAACTAAAGTGCTAAAAAGTAAACTAACACCCATAAACTACCTATTAACCCCTAAACCGAGGCTCTCCCGCAAACACTAAAATAAAATAAAATCGCTGCCACTATAATAAACATATTAACCCATAATCTTCCGCACTACCATCTCGCAAACACTAGTTAAATATTATTAACCCCTAAATAAACCTAAGCTCCCCATTTCCCTGAAAAGGGCATTTGGATGGGCATTGCCGTTAAAAGGGCATTTAGCTCTATTGGTGCCCAAAGCCCTAACCTAAAAATAAAAGGGCATTTAGCTCTATTGGTGCAAGATGTCCTCAACGAAGCCGGCAGAAGTGGTCCTACAGACGGTCAGAAGTCTTCACCCAGATGGCATCTTCTATCTTCATCCTTCTGACGCGGAGCGGCTCAATCTTCAAGACATCCGGCGCGGAGCATCCTCTTCAATCGACGTCTTCTTGCTGAATGAAGGTACCTTTAAATGACATCATCCAAGATGGCGTCCCTTAGATTCTGATTGACTGATAGAATTCTATCAGCCAATCGCAATTAAGGTTGAAAAAATCCTATTGGCTGATCCAATCAGCCAATAGGATTGAGCTCACATTCTATTGGCTGATTGGAACAGCCAATAGAATGCGAGCTCAATCCTATTGGCTGATTGGATCAGCCAATAGGATTGAAGTTCAATCCTATTGGCTGATTGCATCAGCCAATAGGATTTTTTCAACCTTAATTCTGATTGGTTAATAGAATTCTATCAGAATCTAAGGGACGCCACCTTGGATGACGTCATTTAAAGGTACCTTCATTCAGCAAGAAGCCATCGATTGAAGTGGATGCTCCGCGCCGGATATCTTGAAGATGGAGCCGCTCCGCGTTGGAAGGATGAAGATAGAAGATGCTGTCTGGGTGAAGACTTCTGCCCATCTGGAGGACGACTTCTGCCGTCTTCGTTGAGGACATCTTGCCGCTTGGATGAAAACTTCTCCCGGTAAGTGGATCTTCTGGGGTTAGTGTTAGGATTTTTTAAGGGTGTATTGGGTGGGTTTTATTTTTAGGTTAGGGCTTTGGGCAGCAATAGAGCTAAATGCCCTTTTAAGGGCAATGCCCAATCAAATGCCATTTTTGGGGCAATGGGGAGCTTAGGTTTTTTTTAGTTAGGGTTTTATTTGGGGGCTTGGTTGTGTGGGCGGTAGGTTTTACTGTTGGGGGGTTGTTTGTATTTCTTTTTCAGGTAAAAGAGCTGATTTCTTTGGGGCAATGCCCCGCAAAAGGCCCTATTAAGGGCTATTGATAGTTTAGTTTAGGCTATTGTTTTTTTTTATTTTGGGGGGGCTTTTTAATTTTGATAGGGCTCTTAGATTAGGTGTAATTAGTTTAACTATCTTGTAATTTGTTTTTATTTTCTGTAATTTAGTGTTTGTTTGTTTTTGTAATTTAGCTAGTTGTATTTAATTTATTTAATTGTATTTAATTTATTTAATTGTATTTCATTTATTTAATTGTATTTCATTTATTTAATTGTAGTGTAGTGTTAGGTGTTAGTGTAACTTAGGTTAAGTTTTATTTTACAGGTAAATTTGTATTTATTTTAGCTAGGTAGTTAGTACATAGTGTATAACTATTTAGTAACTATTCTACCTAGTTAAAAATAAATACAAACTTGCCTGTAAAATAAAAATAAACCTTAAGCTAGCTACAATGTAACTATTAGTTATATTGTAGCTTGATTAGGGTTTATTTTATAGGTAAGTATTTATTTTTAAATAGGAATTATTTAAGTAATGATAGGAATTTTATTTAGATTTATTTAAATTATATTTAAGTTAGGGGGTGTTAGGGTTAAGGTTAGATTTAGGCTTAGGGATTAATAAATTTAGAATAGTGGCAGCGACGTTGGGGACGGCAGATTAGGGGTTAATAAATGTAGGTAGGTGGTGGCGATGTTAGGTTTGGCAGATTAAGGGTTAATAAATATAATGTAGGTGTCGGCGATGTAGGGGGCGGCAGATTAGGGGTTAATAAGTATAATGTAGGTGTCGGCGATGTCAGGGGCGGCAGATTAGGGGTTAATAAGTGTAAGATTAGGGGTGTTTAGACTCGGGGTTCATGTTAGGATGTTAGGTGTAAACATAAAATGTGTTTCCCCATAGGAATCAATGGGGCTGCGTTACTGAACTTTACGCTGCTTTTTGGCAGGTGTTAGACTTTTTCTCAGCTGGCTCTCCCCATTGTTGTCTATGGGGAAATCGTGCACGAGCACGTATAACCAGCTCACTGCTCACTTAAGCAGTGCTGATATTAGAGTGCGGTATGGAGCACAATTTTGCTCTACACTCACTTCTTTCCTGTTAACGCCGGGTTGATAAAAACCCGTAATACCAGCGCTGCAGGTAAGTGAGCGGTGAGAATAAACTGCAAGTTAGCACCGCACCCCTCGTAACGCAAAACTCATAATCTAGCCATTAGAAATTTAATTTTGTACTTTAAATATTCTATTCTTTGTAAACATAACATCTAACAAACATCTCATAATTAGAATAGTTTCATTTATCACAATTAAATGAAGGCTAGATTACGTGTAGAGCGATATTTAAGTGTGCTCAACTTTGGCTTTTTGTGGTATCGGACACCATGCATATTGAAATTGATAGTAAAAAGTTTTTGTATGACTGTATTTACGTATTCTCTGATAGACTTCAAAACACCTTTACTCGTATGCAAACCCTATTTATTGCATTTTCTCAAGTGCACTAATTGGACATGAAATATGAATAGCTTACATTCCATTGTTCTTCACATATAAAATTATGTTTTTTTATTCTTAAATACATATTTCTATATATATGATTTTTTTAGTAAAATATCTATCTATCTATCTATCTATCTATCCATCAATCAATTAATATATGTATATATATATATATATATATATATATATATATATATAGGTATATATATAAACAGATATATATCTGTTTAAAAATACTAAGAACATATTCCTTTTTGGGATATGAAATATTTACATTAAAAATACAGTATAACACTTTATTAAATATGAATATTGCATAAATATGCTTTTACATGTTTTCAGCTACTTTATATACACACACACACACACACATATATATATATATATATATATATATATATATATACATATATATACATATTTAGACATGTGTCTATATGTATCTCTATGTTAAAACCCTTCGTCTGTATTTTTTTCTAACATCTGAGCCATCTTTGAGCCCTTATAACTTTTTCTACAATTTTTTAATACATTTTATTAGATAGTGTTATTATGAGTGTAACTGTACTTTTTAATGTAATTTTGATGTATTTTGTGCAACTTTTTATTCAAGCATAACAGTTAACTAAAGCTCTGAGGCCACACTATCTCGAAGTGTGTTAAATTCAATTATATATATAAAAAAAATCATTCATTTATAAATAATTGGGTGTTTGTATCAGCAATTTCATTTTGATCTATCAAATAACCGGGGCTGGATATTTCAACAAGACAACGACCCAAAACACTGCTCTGGCATTTATGCAGAGGAACAAGTACAATGTTCTGGAATGGCCATCCCAGTCCCCAGACCTGAATATCATTGAAAATCTGTGGGGTGATTTGAAGCGGGCTGTCCATGCTTGGCAGCCATCAAACCTAACTGAACTGGAGATGTTTTGCAAGGAGGAATGGTTCAAAAAGCCTTCATCCAGAATTCAGACACTCATTACAGGCAATAGAAAGTATCTAGAGGCTGTTATTTCTTCTAAAGGAGGCTCTACTAAATGTTGATGCAATATTACTGTTGGGGCCCAGGTGCCCAAACTTATGCACCTGTCTAATTTTGTTTTGATGCATATTGCACATTTTCTGTTAATCCAATAAACCTAAATTCACTACTGAAATATTAATGTGTCCTTCAGTTATTTGACAGATCAAAATGAAATTGCTTATCCAAACACACAATTTTTTATAAATGAAAATCATGAAAATTGTCAGGGGTGCCTAAATGTTTGTATACAACTGTATATGTATTTGTGTATATATATATATATATATATATATATATATATATATATATATACCCATAGGAACATAGTAGATGAGGTTGAAAAAAAGACCTAAGCCCATCAAGTTCAACCTATAGAAATCTAATATACTTACAAAAAAGCTCAAGTAGAGTTTAAATTAATCCCATTAAAAGGTGACCCATTTAAAACAAGCAATTGTATCCATGAAATCTGTTTATAGCCAGAAATGTATCCAAACCATTTTTAAATGTATCTAAGGTATTGACATTCACTACCTCCTTTGGTAATGAGTTCCACAATTGTATTGCTCTTACAGTGAAAAATGTTTCTGTATTAGGAGATTAAATCTCATTACCTCCAGCCTTAAATTGTGACCTCTTGTCAAAAACTATTTTCTTGGAATAAACAGAGCTTCAGTAGAAAAAATAAATATATTTGGCAGTTAATTAGAGAAGTGGTGTTAGCAGCTTCAAAGTAGGATTATCCTCTGCAAGAAATAATTTTTAGTAAATATGTGGAATAAAGAAGATGCACTACACAGCAAACCACCTTCAGTAGGATATAGAAAAAATATATTTATATTTTAAAAATGAAGTTCCTCATATGAGCACAGATATATGAATATCACAATAAACAGAGCTTCAGCCATCTCTGTATATGGGCCTTGAATATATTAATATAAAGTAATCATGTCACCTCTCAAGCACCTTTTTTCTTGAGAAAACAGACCCAGTTTGGCTAACCTCTCCTCATAGCTTACATTCTCTATTCCCTTTCGGCTAGATTACGAGTTTTGCGTTATGAGCGGCTCGGTACTAACTTACAAGTTATTTCCACCGCTCACCTCCCTATAGCGCTGCTATTACAGGTTTGCAAAAACCCAGCGTTAGCAGACAATATGGCAGCGTTGAGCTCCATTGAGCTCCATACCGCACCCAAATACCAGCGCTGCTTTGAGCTGGTTTTACTTGCTCGTGCACGATTTCCCCATAGACATCAATGGGGAGAGCTTGCTAAAAAAAGCCTAACACCTGCAATAAAGGAGCGTAAAGCTCTGTAACGCCACCCAAATTATTCCTATGGGGAAAGAAAAGTTATGTTTACACCTAACACCCTAACATAAACCCAGAGTCTAAACACCCCAAATCTGCCGCCCCTGACACCGCCGACACCTACATTACAGTTATTAACCCCTAACATGCCGCCCCCAATTTCGTGCCACCTACATTACAGTTATTAATCCCTAATCTGCCGCCCCAACACCTACATTACAGTTATTAACCCCTAATATGCCGCCCCCAATGTCGCCACCACCTACATTACAGTTATTAACCCCTAATCTGCTGCCCCGACATGGACGCCACCTACCTACACTTATTAACCCCTAATCTGCCGCCCCCAATGTCGCCACCACTATACTAAAGTTATTAACCCCTAAACCTAACCCTAAGTCTAACCCTAACCCTAACGTAACCCTAACGCTAACACCACTAACTTGAACATAATTGAAATAAATCTAAGTAAAAATTACAATTAATACCGAAATAATTCCTATTTAAAACTAAATACTTACCTATAAAATAAAACCTAAGCTAGCTACAATATAACTAATAGTTATATTGTATCTAGCTTGTTTTATTTTTATGTCACAGGTAAGTTTGTATTTATTTTAACTAGGTAGACTAGTTAGTAAATAGTTATTAATTATTTACTAACTACCTAGTTAAAATCTAGTTAAAATAAATACAAACTTACCTGTAAAATAAAACCTAACCTGTCTTACGCTAACACCTAACATTACACTACAATTAAATAAATTACATGAATTAAATACAATTAACTAAATTACAAAATAAAATAAACACTAAATTACACAAAATAAAAAAGAAATGATCAAATATTTAAACTAATTACACCTAATCTAATAGCCCTATCAAAATAAAAAAGCCCCACAAAATAATAAAACCCCTAGTCTAAACTAAACTACCAATAGCCCTTAAAAGGGCCTTTTGCGGTGCATTTCCCCAAAGAAATCAGCTCTTTTACCTGTAAAAAAAATACAAACAACCCCCCAACAGTAAAACCCACCACCCACACAACCAAACCCCCCAAATAAAATCCTATCTAAAAAAACCTAAGCTCCCCATTGCATTCTATTGGCTGATTGGAACAGCCAATAGAATACAACCTCAATCCTATTGGCTGATTGGATCAGCCAATAGGATTGAAGCTCAATCCCCTTGGCTGATTGCATAAGCCAAAAGGATTTTTTCAACTTTAATTCCGATTGGCTGATAGAATTTTATCAGCCAATCGGAATTCAAGAGATGCCATCTTGGATGACGTCCCTTAAAGAAACCTTCATTCTTCAGTAGCAGTCATCAGAAGAGGATGCTCCTCGCCGGATGTCTTGAAGATGGAGCTGCTCTGCATCAGAAGGATGAAAATAGAAGATGCCATCTGGATGAAGACTTCTGCCCGCCTGGAGGACCACATCTTGCCACTTGGATAAAGACTTCTTTCGGCTTCGTTGAGGACTTCTGCCCGCTTGGATGAAGACTTCTCCCGGCTTCATTGAGGATGGATGTCTGGTCTTCAAAAACTGTAAGTGGATCTTCGGTGGTTAGTGTTATTTTTTTTTAAGGGTTTATTGGGTAGGTTTTATTTTTAGCTTAGGGTTTGGGCTGAAAAAGAGCAAAATGCCCTTTTAAGGGCAATGCCTATCCAAATGCCCTTTTCATGGCAATGGGGAGCTTAGGTTTTTTTTTAGATAGGATTTTATTTGGGGGTTTTGGTAGTGTGGGTGGTGGGTTTTACTGTTGGGGGGTTGTTTGCATTTTTTTTTACAGGCAAAAGAGCTGATTTCAAGGGCTATTGGCAGTTTAGTTTAGACTAGAGATTTTTTATTTTGGGGGGGCTTTTTTTTATAGGGCTATTAGATTAGGTGTAGTTAGTTTAAATATTTGATCATTTCTTTTTTATTTTGTGTAATTTAATGTTTATTTTTTTTGTAATTTATTTAATTGTAGTGTAAGGTTAGGTGTTAGTGTAAGACAGGTTAGGTTTTATTTTACAGGTAAATTTGTATTTATTTTAACTAGATTTTAACTAGGTAGTTAGTAAATAATTAATAACTATTTACTAACTAGTCTACCTAGTTAAAATAAATACAAACTTACCTGTGACATAAAAATAAAACAAGCTAGATACAATATAACTATTAGTTATATTGTAGCTAGCTTAGGTTTTATTTTATAGGTAAGTATTTAGTTTTAAATAGGAATTATTTAGGTATTAATTGTAATTTTTATTTAGATTTATTTTAATTATGTTAAAGTTAGTGGGTGTTAGGGTTAGGGTTAGACTTATAGTGGCGGCGATTTTGGGCGCAGCAGATTAGGGGTTAATAATAGTAATGTAGGTTGCGGCAATGTTAGGGACAACAGATTAGGGGTTAATAATATTTAACTAGTGTTTGCAATGCTGGAGTATGGTGGTTAAGGGTTAATATGTTTATTATAGTGGCAGCGATGTCGGGAGCGGCATTTTAGGGGTTAATAATTAAATTTTAGTGTTTGCGATGCGAGAGGGCCTCGGTTTAGGGGTTACTAGGTAGTTTATGGGTGTTAGTGTACTTTTTAGCACTTTAGTTATGAGTTTTATGCTACAGCTTTGCAACATAAAACCCATAACTACTGACTTTCAGTTTACGGTATGGATCTTGTAGTTATAGGCTGTACCGCTCACTTTTTGGCCAGACAGGCATACTCGTAATACCGGCATTGTGGAAGTCCCATTGAAAAAGGACTTTTTGAAAGCTGCGGTAGTTATGATGCGTTACGGCCAAAAAAAGTGTGCGGTACAGATATACCTGCAAAACTCGTAATACCAGCGGTAGTGAAAAAGCAGCGTTATGAAGCTCTTTCACTCATAATGCAAAACTCGTTATCTAGCCATTTATTAGTTTTGTGGCCCTTCTCTCAACTTTTTAGATAAGATAAGACTCCTTTTGTCATCATTGCACAAGTTGGAAAAACAAGGCAACAAAATATATTAAAAACATCTAGCCCAGACATTGCAAATAAAGAGTATAAGGTGCAAAGTACAATAGAAATTATAAATGATTATACAATGGAATAACTTAAATGTTAAATACACACATTTTAACATATGCAGTGTTCCATGAGTACATAGTAAAAAGTGCATGGTGCAAATCAGTATCAAACAACAAGTCAGTTGTATAAAAAAATGTATAAGACACAGGAAAAAAAGAAATGTAACAGTGTAGTACAATTTATCAATGGGATATAGAAAAGTGCATGGTGCAAATCAGTATCAGACAGCAAGTCAGGTGTATAAAAAAAATGTTTAAGACCTGAATGTAATAGTGTAATACAAATTATCAGTGTGATATGGATATGTGCACAGTGCAATCCATGTAATAAGCACAGGTAATAAGACAGATTAATAAATGAGAGTGATAAACAGCAATTATAGTCCAAGATAGCCTGCAATTAAAAGATATAATAATCTAAAAAGAGAATATGATAAAAATGAAATTAAAAAAGTCAGTATTACGTATTTGTGTTCAGCATAACAACAGCTCTTGGAAAGAAACTGTTTCTTAGCCTCCTGTACCACCTACTAGATGGCAAGGGAACACACAGTCCATGGCTAGGATGGAAAGAGTCTCCAATAATGCAGCATGCCTTTTGCAGGCATTGCTTGTGCTGGAGGTCTCAATAGAGAATAGCTGGACACTAATGATGTACTGGGCAGTTTTCACCACCCGTTGTAGAGCTTTCTGGTCAAGACTGGTGCAGTAACCGTACCACACCGAAATGCAGTTGGTAAGAATGCTCTCAATGGTGCAGCGATAGAAATTAACCAAGATCTGAGAGGACAGATGTACTTTCTTCAGCATCCTTAAAAAATAGAGTCACCACTGTGTCTTTTTAACTAAAATAGATGTATTCAGTGACCAGGACAGATTTTCAGTGATGTTAGTTCCCAGAAATTTTAAACTAGTCACCCGTTCTACCTCAAACCCATTAATATAAATGGGTAAGTGTGTACAGTGTTTGGTCTTCCTGTAGTCCACAATAATCTATTTGGTCTTCTTAATATTAAGAGACAAGTTAATATCAGCACACCATGTCACCAGGTGCATTACCTCCTCCCTATAAGCTGACTAGTCATTGTTGCTGACACTGCCTACCACAGTAGTGTCATCTGCAAACTTAATTATGGTATTCGACTCAAACTTAGGCAGGCAGTCATGGGTAAAAAGAGTGTATAATAGAGGACTTAGTACACAGCCTTGTGGAACTCCAGTATTAAAGGTCACGGTAGAAGAGGTAAAATTACCTAACCTCACAGACTGAGGTCTATTGGTCAGGAAGTCCAGTGTCCAATTACAGAGCCAGGTATTGATACCTAAGTCATGAAGCTTTGCAACCAGCTTTGTAGGAATGACAATATTGAATGCTGAACTAAAACCAATAAACAACATCCTTACATAAGTATTGTTATTGTCCAGATGACTCAAGGCAGAGTGCAATGCCATAGAAATAGCATCTTCTGTTGACCTGTTCTGGTGGTAAGCATATTGATGAGGGTCCAGTGTACGTGGTAAACAATCTTTAAGATGAGCCATGACCAATCTTTCAAAACACTTCATGATGATTGGAGTAAGTGCTATGGGATGGTAGTCATTCAGACTCACTGCAGCAGATTGTTTTGGCACTGGCACAATAGTTGCTGTCTTAAAACAAACCAGATCAACCGCCTGAGCCAGTGACAGATTAAAAATTTCAGTAAATAGTCATCCCCCCCCCCCCCTCTTTTCCACCCCCCCCCTCCCCTATTGTACGCATTCCCTTTGCCCGCCCCCCCCCCGAGAATATACAAGGGAGACTCAACAACTAAAGGACTATTTAATGCCAATAATCTAAATGTATTACACCATGTACCACCCTTGTGCTATAACCATTGTACTTGTCAATTTATTATTTGAAAACACCAATAAAAATCATTCTTAAAAAAAAAAAAAAAAAATTTCAGTAAAGACCTTGGCTAATTCTCCAGCATATGTCCTTAGCACCTGACAAGGAATACCGTCTGGACTGACAGCCTTGCGTACATCTACCCTGGAAAGTGCTTGGTACACCTCAGAGACAGAGAGTGTTAATGGCTGTTCCTCTGAATGGAGCACAATTTTGATGACTGATTCATTATTGTCCGGATCAAAATGTGCATAAAAAAGATTTAGCTCGTCTGGAAAGGAAGCATCTCTGATTGAGGAGATTGTATTTGCAGATTTATAGATTGTAATGACCTGGATGCCCTGTCACGTCGGGGGTCACAGTTGTTGTGAAAGTGATCTTCAATACGCATCTTGAAGTCATGTTTAGCACTTTTTATTCCCTTTTTTAAATTTTCCTTAGGAGAGCTTTAAGCTTCAGCATCGCCAGATCTAAAAGCAGCGTATCGTGCATCCAATAGTCTGATACTGATTTCCACCATGCACTTTTCTATATCACATTGATAAATTGTACCTCCCTATTCATCCAAGGTTTCTGGTTAGGAAAGATTCTTATCTTTTTGAAAGAGGTTACGCTGTTTGGTAAAAGAGCTGATATAATCCAAAATAGAGGAGGCATATAGTTCAATATCTATATGAGAGTCCCCATGGCTTGCATGGCAAACATGCTCCAATCAGTGTATTTAAACTATTGCTGAAGTTTAGAAATTACATCTTGTGGACACACTTTAACTGTCCTTACAGATGGTTTTTACCATTTAATAAAGGGGAGAGTACCTAGGATACAGGAACAGTGCACAGTGATATAATTTTCCCAAGTGAGAGCAAAGAATGGCCTTGTAGGCATCAGCAGTATTCGTATAGACATGGTCTAATATTATATTTCCTCTAGTGACACAAGTGACATTTTGGTGAAATTTGGGAAGTACAGTTTTTAAATTTGAGTGATTAAAATCCCCTGCAATGATAAAAGCCCCATCTGGATAGGCAGTTTGTAGCCTATTAATAGTACTTAAAAGTTATTTCATGGCTAGTTTAGCGTTAGCATCAGGAGGGATGTATACTGCAATAATAATAGTGGTTGTAAACTCCCTAGGCAAGTAAAAAGGACTGCATTTTATCAGCAGACACTCCATGTTAGTTGAGCAGTGACTCTCAGTGATAACAGTGTCTGTACACCAAGCTTGATTAACATAAGTGCACAAACCACCACCTCTTTCAAGGTTTGCAATGTCTTTCTTTGAGAATGGTCCCAAGAACTGCACTCCATATATATCAATATATATATATTAATGGATATGAAATTAAAATGTTATCTTTCATGATTGTTGCCACCAACCAGAAAGTGCTACCCAGGTCTGAACCAAAAATGGGCCAGCTACTATGCTTACATTCTTGCTTTTCAAATAAAGATACAAAGAGAACTAGGAATAATGTGACAATATGAGAAAATTGGAAAGTTTTTAAAAATTGCATGCTCTAGCTGAATCATGAGAAAAAAAATTTTTGTTTCATATCCTTTTGATACTATGGGGCTGATTTACCAAGTGGTCAATCGGCTCTGATGCATCTGTTTTTGCGTGATCCTTCTTAAGATCACAGCTCCTTAACTGGTCCGCCGCATCTGAGGTGGCGAACAGCAATCAGCCCGATTGAATACGATCAGGTTGATTGACACCCCCTGCTAGCAAATCTGCAGGGGGTGGCATTGCACAAGCAGTTCACCAGAACTGCTTGTGCAATGCTAAATTCCGACAGTGTATGTCCGCCCGACATATGATAAACTGGCCCCTAAATGTAAAAGAGAAAACCCAAAGGTATTAAGGTGTGGAATAATTCAACTAAAAACATTACCTGGTAAATATAAAGCATCTGTATTATTATATTTCCCCTCCCCACGCACACGCACAAATAAAAAATAATCACTAATTAGCTAAAATTATATATCATCATATATAGTAATCTTTTATCTAACAAACTAAAACATTGATTCCAAAATTACTCTGGGGTGATTAACCAACAAGATCAACTAAATAAATACACATATAATCTAGGTAATAAAAAAATCTCTATTTAATAACTCATTAACATTTCAAAATGCTATATTCATTATGAATAATCCACTAAAAATGTTAGTGCTGAAATAGGGGAATACCACATTTTGTACCCATAAGATTAATAGAAAAATATGAAATTGATTAAAAATATTTTGTACCTTTAGTTTGAATTTATTGAGAAAAAGATAAACACTATGCACCTTAATTTATACCCATTTCTTTAAGTGTTTAATATTGTCTGTGGGAGTCTGGGTTTTCCTTATAATTTCTGTTCATAGAATCTCTCACCTTGGGCGCAATCCGATATAGATCGTAGTTTGCGGCGCAAGCGAGGGAACCGGCGTCGCCCGCAGTTTAAGCTCGCAACTCGAGCTATCCTATATAAGTCGCCGTCAGATGCTAACGTGCCATAAGTCTGACAAACCAGCGATGTCCAGAAATCTGCGCAAGTACAAATTTCTGGCGTCGCCAGTGACTTGCGGCACGTTAGAAACTGCCGGCGCCTACAAAACCTGACTAAAGTCTAAATCACCCGCACTGTCTAACACGCCTCCCTAACATAGCCCGACACGTCTAACACGCCTCCCTAACATAGCCCGACAAGTCTAACCCTCTATCCGCTATCCCCCCTCATTAGCCTAACAATAAAATATGTATTAACCCCTAAACCGCCGCTCGCGGAGCCCGCCGCTACCTATTAAAGTTATTAACCCCTAAACCGCCGCCAGCTATATTAAATCTATAACCCCCTAAAGTGAGCCCCTAACACCGCCGCCATCTACCTTACCTACCCCCTAAAGTGAGCCCCTAACACGCCGCCATCTACCTTACCTACCCCCTAAAGTGAGCCCCTACCCCGCCGCTATTTTAAAATTATCAACCCCTAATCTAATCCCCCTACCCCGCCGCCATCTATATTAAATTATTTAACCCCTAAAATACTAAACTATCCCTACCACTAAACCTAAGTCTAACCCTACAAATAGCCCTGAAAAGGGCTTTTTGCGTGGCATTGCCCCAAAGTAACAGCTCTTTTGCCAGCCCTTAAAAGGGCTTTTGGCGGGGCTTTGTCACAAAGTAAACTGCTCTTTTGCCTACAATCTACATCCCCCTACACCGCGGCCACCTATAATAAATGTATTAACCCCTAATCTAATCCCCCTACACCGCCGCCAGCTATATTAACTATATTAACCCTAATTATATTAGGGTTAATATAGTTATATTATATATATTAACTATATTAACCCTAATTATATTAGGGTTCATATAGTTAATATCGTTATTATAATTATATATATATATATTAAGTATAATAACCCTATCTAACTCTAACATCCTAACTAAACTCTTATTAAAATAAATCTAATATTAATATTATTAATTAAAATATTCCTATTTAAATCTAAATACTTACCTATAAAATAAACCCTAAGATAGCTACAATATAATTAATAATTACATTATAGCTATGTTAGGGTTTATATTTATTTTACAGGTAAATTGTTAATTATTTTAACTAGGTATAATAGCTATTAAATAGTTATGAACTATTTAATATCTACCTAGTTAAAATAATTACCCAATTACCTGTAAAATAAATCCTAACCTAAGTTACAAATACACCTACACTATCAATAAATTAAATAAACTACAAATATCTATCTAAAAATAAAATTAAATAAACTAAACTAAATTACAAAAAAAAACAACACTAAATTACAAAAAATAAAAAAAAGATTACAAGATTTTTAAGCTAATTACACCTATTCTAAGCCCCCTAATAAAATAATAAAGCCCCCCAAAATAAAAAAAATTCCCTGCCCTATTCTAAATTAAAACAAGTTCAAAGCTCTTTACCTTACCAGCCCTTAAAAGGGCCTTTTGTGGGGGCATGCCCCAAAGAATTCAGCTCTTTTGCATTTAAAAACATATACAATACCCCCCCCATTACAATCCACCACCCACATACCCCTATTCTAAACCCACCCAAACCCCCCTTAAAAAAGCCTAACACTACCCCCCTGAAGATCTCCCTACCTTGTCTTCACCACACCGGGCCGAACTCCTAATCCGATCCGGGCGATGTCTTGCTCCAAGCGGCAAAGAAGAATTTTTCCTCCGGCGATGTCTTCCTCCAAGCGGCAAAGAAGAATTCTTCCTCTGGCGACGTCTTCCTCCAAGCGGCAGCAAAGTCTTCTTCCTTCCGGCAACATCTTCCATGAAGCGGCATCTTCAATCTTCTTTCTTCGCTCCGCCACCGCGGAGCATCCATCCCGGCCGACGACTGAACGACGAATGAGGTACCTTTAAATGACGTCATCCAAGATGGCGTCCGCCAAATTCCGATTGGCTGATAGGATTCTATCAGCCAATCGGAATTAAGTTAGAAAAATCTGATTGGCTGATTCAATCAGCCAATCAGATTCAAGTTCAATCCGATTGGCTGAACCAATCAGCCAATCGGATTGAACTTGAATCTGATTGGCTGATTCAATCAGCCAATCAGATTTTTCTAACTTAATTCCGATTGGCTGATAGAATCCTATCAGCCAATCGGAATTCGGCGGATGCCATCTTGGATGACGTCATTTAAAGGTACCTCATTCGTCGTTCAGTCGTCGGCCGGGATGGATGCTCCGCGGTGGCGGAGCGAAGAAAGAAGATTGAAGATGCCGCTTCATGGAAGATGTTCCCGGAAGGAAGAAGACTTTGCTGCCGCTTGGAGGAAGACGTCGCCGGGAGGAAGAATTCTTCTTTGCCGCTTGGAGGAAGACATCGCCGGAGGAAGAATTCTTCTTTGCCGCTTGGAGCAAGACATCGCCCGGATTGGATTAGGAGTTCGGCCCGGTGTGGTGAAGACAAGGTAGGGAGATCTTCAGGGGGGTAGTGTTAGGCTTTTTTAAGGGGGGTTTGGGTGGGTTTAGAATAGGGGTATGTGGGTGGTGGGTTGTAATGGGGGGGGGTATTGTATATGTTTTTAAATGCAAAAGAGCTGAATTCTTTGGGGCATGCCCCCACAAAAGGCCCTTTTAAGGGCTGGTAAGGTAAAGAGCTTTGAACTTTTTTTAATTTAGAATAGGGCAGGGAATTTTTTTTATTTTGGGGGGCTTTATTATTTTATTAGGGGGCTTAGAATAGGTGTAATTAGCTTAAAAATCTTGTAATCTTTTTTTTATTTTTTTGTAATTTAGTGTTTGTTTTTTTTTGTAATTTAGTTTAGTTTATTTAATTGTATTTTTAGATAGATATTTGTAGTTTATTTAATTTATTGATAGTGTAGGTGTATTTGTAACTTAGGTTAGGATTTATTTTACAGGTAATTGGGTAATTATTTTAACTAGGTAGATATTAAATAGTTCATAACTATTTAATAGCTATTATACCTAGTTAAAATAATTAACAATTTACCTGTAAAATAAATATTAACCCTAACATAGCTACAATCAGCCAATCGGATTGAACTTGAATCTGATTGGCTGATTCAATCAGCCAATCAGATTTTTCTAACTTAATTCCGATTGGCTGATAGAATCCTATCAGCCAATCGGAATTCGGCGGACGCCATCTTGGATGACGTCATTTAAAGGTACCTCATTCGTCGTTCAGTCGTCGGCCGGGATGGATGCTCCGCGGTGGCGGAGCGAAGAAAGAAGATTGAAGATGCCGCTTCATGGAAGATGTTGCCGGAAGGAAGAAGACTTTGCTGCCGCTTGGAGGAAGACGTCGCCGGGAGGAAGAATTCTTTTTTGCCGCTAACATAGCTACAATGTAATTATTAATTATATTGTAGCTATCTTAGTGTTTATTTTATAGGTAAGTATTTAGATTTAAATAGGAATATTTTAGTTTATAATATGAATTAGATTAATTTAATATAAATTTAGTTAGGGGTGTTAGGGTTAGATAGAGTTAATATAGTTAATATAAATACTATAGTAACTATATTAACTATATTAACCCTAATATAATAAGGGTTAATATAGTTAATATATATAATGTAATACCTATATTAACTATAATATACTTAGGGTTAATATAGATAATATAGCTGGTGGCGGGGTAGGTAGATTAAATTAGGGGTTAATCATTTTAATAGAGATGGCGGCGGTGTAAGGGGCTTACATTAGGGGGTAATAATATTAATATAGCTGGCGGCGGTATAGTGGGATTAGATTAGGGGTTAATAATTTTTATATAGGTGCCGGCGGTGTAAGGGGTCAGATTAGGGGATAGATAAGGTAGATGGCGGCGGTTTTAGGGGCTCACAGTAGGGGGTTAGTTTATGTAGATGGCGGCGGGGTCCGGGAGCGGCGGTTTTAGGGGTTAATAACTTTATTAGGGATTTCGGGGGGGGGGGATCGCGGTTGACAGGTAGATACATTGCGCATGCGTTAGGTGTTAGGTTTTATTTAGCAGATCGCGGGTGACAGGTAGATAGACATTGCGCATGCGTTAGGTGTTAGGTTTCTTTTCTAGTTAGTTTAGGGAGTTACGGGGCTCCAATAGTCAGCGTAAGGCTTCTTACGGCTGCTTTTTGTGGCGAGGTGAAAATGGAGTAAGATTTCTCCATTTTCGCCACGTAAGTCCTTACGCTGCATATTGGATACCAAACTGCGCTGGTTTGGTATATCTGCCTATGGCCCAAAAAACTACGGGCGACGGCTGAAATATACGCGCGTAACTTCTAGGTTACGCCGTATATGTGATACCAAACCAGCGTAAATATTGGCGTCGCCGGCTTTTGCGGGCGACGATTTTTATCGGATCGACCCCCTTATACATTCATCTTTTTTCACCTGTTTTCAAAAAAACATCCCTCTGGCTTAATTTAACTAATTTTCCAAGTTTACCAAGTAACATGCACTGTCTTTATATTCTTACTTGATCCCATGAGTTTTCAAAACATAATGTCAAATATGCTGGTCTTTAATTTTTTCATTGTGTTCATCATGTTAATTGAATGGCTAGAACATTCTGTCATGTAACAACATATTCCCTTACATACAGTCTGAAATTTCACTCCAGATCTATACCTTAGCTGCTCTAATTAGTCACATAGTGTCATGACAATAATCTCACCATCTACCCCAGCCTTATGCACAGCCCTTACTAATGGTTCTTCTAGAGAGGGCTGCAAAATATACTTTCATGCCTATGTATTCTCCTAAACCACCTAACTTCTCCAAGGCATGCCCAGCTCTAAACGTTGAACGCCCACAACACCACCACTGTCAACCATAATGTCACCCACAAAACACTCATAACTCAGCCACAGATCTTTTTGACTCATTGTCCAGCTTACTGGTCTTGTGCATGAACCTCTGCAATCAAAATTCTAGAAATGCCCATAACCCTTACTCCAACAGAAAAAAATATCATAAAACTTACAGTCCATAAAGATGTTACTGTTATGAGTGAAAATATCTAATTGAAGTGAAGATTTCGACTAGCAATCTCATGAGCTAAGAATGTGTGGTCTTAAAGTGTCATTGGTGGAGTTCTAAGGTTTCAATTGCGTGATTACAACAAGTCAAAATAATAATGAGTGATCCAATGTCTCTATTACTTAGCATCTGTGAAATAGTTGAAAAGCCCTATATCACCCTTAAACTGTATTCACCAATGTTACAAACAAGGTAAATAATCCAAAAGGCATAGTTCATGTGTGTATACACCTTTTTGTATATATATATATATATATATATATATATATATATATATATATATACAAATACAACTTATTAAGAATGGATTGAACAAATATCTAAGTCAATCAAAGCGGGACACTGGCTGCACCAAAGGTCTGTAAAAAGCCTTTATTATCATGAGACTCAAACAGTTTTAACAGGCCGTCTACCCTCCACCCTATTCCTAAAACCGTGCAATTACACCCTAATGAAATACATTAGAACAAGCCGGCCGGCTGACAAGTCAAAATTGCAACAGTAACAAAATATTTCAGCTGTGATGTTATGCGACCATAAAAATATGAACTGTATGTTTAAATTAACTTCCACATAGTCCATTTAAATATACATGGGGCCCCAAAAGTTGCAATTGTCCTGCTTGTTAAAGGATGTTAAAAGTCCAGGCACTTAGTGTTAAGAACACGCTCTGGTGAAAGTAATTCCTTCAGGTATCAATGCAAAATGGTAACACCTTCCTGCTGTGCTTATTATGCTGTGCATATGACTGGCTCCATCAGCAACAAAATCTTTAGGATAAACAACGCGCAATGTACTATGGCCGGACAGACCAGGCCGTCCACCGCAAGACTATACAGCCTTAGATAAACTTGAAATGTTCATGATTTACTTACGGCTTCTTCACTTGCTCACCGCCATGTACGCTTCAGCGTTGTTATCTAGGTTCAAATTTCGCTGGCTCGTTCACAGCTGTTCACTTCCTGTGCATGCTCAATCATGACGCGTTTCTCCCCTCCCACAAAGGGCTGAGTGTCGGGGCCTCATCAGATGTATTGATTGAGGGGTGTGTATCAACTTTTATACTCTCATTGGCTCAAAAAATCCACCCCTTAAACAGCATTTGCTTACTTGACAGCTGATTTAAACAACTCTTATTCACTACGGTTAGAGAATTGCACAGTGTCGGAACTGATCATTACTATATACATTATTATTAATTATCACATCATGGCTTTCATATGCTTAGAATTATCCTACAGTTATACATTAAAGAATTAGCTTAAAAAACTTTGTTTATTATTGGAGCTTAGCAGATTCAGCATATAATCTGGTGAGAACATTCTTTTATGTATATCAGACAACCTTAACCTAGACTTTCCTCTAGAGAACATAAATCTTTACTCTTTAGATAAGTATACTAGTGAGAGTATTACATTTCCCATATCACATAAGTATTAAGCTTTGCCATCACATCGACATATATAATTTCAATATATATTTGGAATTTTATAAAATGTATTGCCAAACCTACATTCTTTGAGCATATTTTATTCTCAAACTTCTTAAGGGGGGCTGCATCATTGCTCTTATCATAATAAAACCAATATGCATGTTGCACATCTTATATCACTATGGATATGGAGGAATCTTATCTGTGTGACATTGTGTTACTATACGCTTCTAGCAACATACATTTAAAGGGATTTTTTTGCGTTAAAGCGTAATTATCACAGAAAACATGCATACTCTATCTTTGAGTGCTTAAAACAAAATAAGCGAGGAGGTCATCTTGATAGAATAATTTTGCAGCATGAATCAAGGTGGATTTTTAAATTAAATACATTAAGCCCAATGGGCCTAAATGAAAAGATAGAGTATGCATGTTTTCTGTGATAATTACGCTTTAACGCAAAAAAATCCCTTTAAATGTATGTTGCTAGAAGCGTATAGTAACACAATGTCACACAGATAAGATTCCTCCATATCCATAGTGATATAAGATGAGCAACATGCATATTGGTTTTATTATGATAAGAGCAATGATGCAGCCCCCCTTAAGAAGTTTGAGAATAAAATATGCTCAAAGAATGTAGGTTTGGCAATACATTTTATAAAATTCCAAATATATATTGAAATTATATATGTCGATGTGATGGCAAAGCTTAATACAAATACAAATGTATACACATATACTGGCATTTATATACACTGGAGAATATTTCTTATTATTTTTTTATGCATTATAATGTGTTTAGTGTGTAATTTTAATATAAATATTTAACATTCTAATGTTCTTCACTGAGAAGAAAATGTTCAATGCTCTTTTATATTTTTTAATTTTCATCTATCTATCTATCTATCTATCTATCTATCTGTCTGTCTGTCTTTCTATTTATACACTTGTATTTATTCATATAGCTATATGGGTATAGATATATATTTAAAAAATAATTATATATGTATATATATATATATATATATATATATATATATATTTAAAAAGAAAAAGAACATATTCTTCTATGTGAAGAACATTGGAATAATACATATTTATAACTACCTTCAGCTTTATCGCAGTTGGTCTAACGTGGTGTCGGGTTAGCATGCAAGCAATAAGTATTATTATTTTTTTTTTTTCGTTCCATTGTAGACGATGGGGAAAAAAAGTTAACACTGTCGTGATATTCAAAGTCTTAAAGTTACACGCATTGGGTGTCAAAGTGTAATACGCCCGCTAACCTGCCCTCATTTAACGTTTTCTATGAGCACAGTTAACACACAAGCGAAAGAAAAGTTAGCACACGACTTGTAATCTGGCCCTGAATATTTTTGAAGGCTAATTACATAATTGACAACGTGAATTAAATGCACAGGAAAAAAAAAAGTCCTTGCCCTCTCATCATATAAATGTTTAGAATCTCATTTAAAGGGACAGTCAGATAGGGCATGTAATTTTAAACAACTTTCCAATTTATATTTATCATCAATTTTGCTTTTGTCAGTATATGGCCGGGTTGTAATACAATATATTTAATAATTATTCTTTAAAATAAACCCCCAATAAAAATGCATATACCAAACAATAAATCATAGTTGCATTTAAATATCACAATGAGATACCAGGGTTGGATTCACTAACTTTAACAGTCAATTTCTATGCCAAGTTATCTGAGATGAAATAAATTCTTTAGCAGCAATAAAGTAAATTATAAAATATATTTGTATATTTGCAAAGATAAATTACATAGCATTAATGATTAGTTTTAAAATGCACAGGGCTATGTAACACAAGTTTTAAAATACAAATTGTCCTTTTAAAATGACTAACTGCAATTTAGTTATAGTTACTAAATACCTTTGATTTAAATATTATATATATTTAGCAATCGCGTATACTTGACCCAAAATGACCAAATCGATAATTCAGCTTCCAAAACTTGTTTCACCTCATATGACAATAAAGATATTTGCAATGTGGATAAGAAAAATAGCCCAATTTGCTTAAAAGTGACAGTGTCCCAACGCCAAGTTATCAGTCCAGCATTCAGCAAAAGTCAGCAGCCTTTTTTTTCTCCTCTTGCATTCAGCTTATATATCTTAATCATTGGTGAATCTTTTTGGTTACGCACCACGGTGTTTGTCTTTTCGGATTGGCCCTTCGGATGCTGAGCATTGATTGGTTATCTGGATTTGCATGTGTTTTAATAGACAATTCAATTGGCTGTCATACCCATTCCAATCCCTAGGGGGCAGCAGACAAAAGTAAATGCAATCTTATCATTCATTTTGGCTGCATTCCAAATATCTCCTTATATTGTTAATATTTTCAGCATATTATAATCTCTTGTATTAATAAATCATATGTTTCATATATGGTCCACACAGTGTCACTTCCTCTGATCATTTTAAGACCAAATGTGAATATATTCCACTTATAATATATTAAAATGCGTTTAAAATTATATTTTCTATGAAACGATATAAGGATTATAATATCTTCATCATGGGTTTAATTACTTTTTTAGTCATCATCTCAATATGACACACATACCTTGAGATCAGCAAATATAGGTCATATTCACACAACTATGTCTACATTGGACTACTATCCCATACAGATTAATATTTCACATCGGTATATTTCTTCTTGAGTGTATAAAACACATACGGCTAGATTACGAGTTTTTGTCGGTAATGGTGTGCGTGACTAACGCACAGTTTTCCCTCACCGCTCACCTAAAGTAACGCTGGTATTACGTTTTGTTTTTTTTAAACCAGGTGTTAGCCGCAAAAAGGTGAGCGTAGAGCAGAATTTAGCTCCACATCTCACCTCAATACCAGCACTGCTTACGGTAGCGCTGAGCTGGTGTAACGTGCTCGTGCAGGATTTCCCCAGAGGAATCAATGGGGCAGAGCCAGCTGAAAAAAAACCTAACACCGGCAAAAAAGAAGCATTCAGCTCCTAACGCAGCCCCATTGATTCCTATGGGGAAACACATTTATGTCCACACCTAACACCCTAACATGAACCCTGAGTCTAAACACCCCTAATCTTACACTTATTAACCCCTAATCTGCCGCCCCCAACATCGCCGACACCTGCATTTTATTATTAACCCCTAATCTGCCGCTACGGACACTGCCGCCACCTACATTATCCCTATGAACCCCTAATCTGCTGCCCCCAACATCGCCGATACCTACTTTTTATTTATTAACCCCTACTCTGCCGCCCCCAATGTCACTGCCACCTAACTACACTTATTAACCCCTAATCTGCCACCACCAACGTCGCCGCCACTATAATAAAGTTATTAACCCCTAAATCTAACCCTAACACCCCCCTAACTTAAATATAATTTAAAAACATCTAAATAAAATTACTATCATTAACTAAATAATTCCTATTTAAAACTAAATACTTACCTATAAAATAAACCATAAGTTAGCTACAATATAACTAATAGTTGCATTGTAGCTATTTTAGGATTTATTTTTTATTTTACAGGCAAGTTTGTATTTATTTTAACTAGGTACAATAGTTATTAAATAGTTATTAACTATTTAATAACTACCTAGTTAAAATAATTACAAATTTACCTGTGAAATAAACCCTAACCTAAGTTACAATTACACCTAACACTACACTATAATTAAATTAATTACCTAAACTAACTGCAATTAATTACAATTAAATTAAATAAACTAAACTACAAAAAAACACACTAAATTACAGAAAATAATGAAATAATTACAATTTTTTAAACTAATTACACCTAATCTAATCCCCCTAATAAAATAAAAAAGCCCCCCAAAATAATAAAAATCCCTACCCTATACTAAATTACAAATAGCCCTTAAAATCAGCTCTATTACCTGTAAAAAAAATACAATACCCCCCCAACATTACAACCCACCACCCACACACCCAACCCTACTCTAAAACCCACCTAATCCCCCCTTAATAAAACCTAACACTAACCCCTTGAAGATCACCTTACCTTGAGACATCTTCACCCAACCGGGCAGAAGTGGTCCTCCAGGCGGCCAAAAGTCTTCATCCAATCCGGGCAGAAGAGGACCTCCAGACGGGCAGAAGTCTTCATCCAGGTTGCATCTTCTATCTTCATCCATCCGGAGCGGAGCGGGTCCATCTTCAAGACATCCGACGCAGAGCATCTTCTTCCATCCGACGACTAACACTAAATTACGGTACCTTTAAGTGACGTCATCCAAGATGGCGTCCCTTCAATTCCGATTGGCTGATAGAATTCCATCAGCCAATCGGAATTAAGGTAGAAAAAATCCTATTGGCTGATCCAATCAGCCAATAGGATTGAGCTCGCATTCTATTGGCTGTTCCAATCAGCCAATAGAATGCGAGCTCAATCCTATTGGCTGATTGGATCAGCCAATAGGATTGAACTTCAATCCTATTGGCTGATTGCATTTTTAAACAATAACACTATATTTTAAAACAATAACATTTCTGGTGTAGACTGTCCCTTTAACTATCTGGCTATAATAATGTGGGACTCAAAATGACTGTGCTGACAAATATCTAAAAAATGTGACACATACAACATTCAGGAAATGCACACTCTAAAAGGGAAATCAGCTTGAAATTTGTCATCTATCTTTATACTCAAGGGACAATAGTTATTGAGAAACCTGTACATTTTAGTATTTTTTAACATTATGAAACCACATATTTCTTATAATATAGTTAGATATGCTGGTTACAAAATCTTCTCTTTTTTGTCTTTTTATGTAAATATGTTATCTTATACCTAATAAACATTTGACTTTATTTTGAAGGGATTTTTTTTCAATAACTGAAAACAAAATTAAAATGTGCAGTCAAATGCCTTTCTCTAGTCTTAAATGTTAACTTTGAACAATCTCACAATACAATACAAAAATAAGTTATATTCTGAAAACATTAATTTGTTTTACTCATATAACCATTTTACATACAGTCATGAGTTGTGGTGAAGCCAACATATACTTGCAGAGTAAATAAATGAAACATCTGTCAGATAAAATTAAAATGACATGCAAAGTCATGTCTCTGTAAAAGAATGTTATTGATCATTTCAACAGGTGCAAAAGGCAGAACGGAGAGATAACCAGACATTTTACATTCCAAATGTTAGCCTTTCAAGTTTTCTTTAAAGGGACACTCAATCAAAATTAAACTTTCATTATTCTTATAGAGCATGCCATTTTAAACAACTTTCCAATTTACTTCCATTAACACAATGTGAACAGTCTTTTTATATTTAAACTTTTTGAGTCACCAGCTCCTACTGAGCATGTGCAAGAATAAGTGTGTATGCGTTTGTGAATGGCTGATGGCTGTCACATGGTACGTGTATGCATTTGTGAATGGCTGATGGCTGTCACATGGTACAGGGGGAGTGGAAAAAGACATAACTTTTAAAATTGTCAGAAAAAAAATCTACTACTCATTGCAAGTTCAGACTAAGTGCTATTGCATTGTCTTGTTATCTTGCATTTGTTGATTATGCAAATATATTGTGTTGACTGGTCCTTTAAGGCAGAGCTTATCAATTGCAATCCTTAAAGCAGGGGCAGACTGAGACTAATCAGGGCCCCAGGGCAAAAATAAGGCGAGGGCCCCCACTGTCTCACACTGACCCAAATGTATTCAAATGTATACAAATGATCATGGAAGCCTCCCTGCCCTGCCCCCACCAGGCCCCCCGTTGTCAAGAGCCAGAGACAGGGCCCCCAATCTCCAGGGCCAGACCCCACAATCCATGGCCCTCACAGCGACAGCAGTGGCGTCACTAGGGTTGGTGTCACCCGGTGCGGTAAGTTATGGTGTCACCCCCCCCCCCCCCAGAAAGCAGACACACACAAAAACACAGGCAAACACACATACAAACACTCAGACACACTTAAAACATACTCAGATGCACACACAAACACTCAGAAACACACTCAGACACACACACAAAAACACACACAAAAACACTCAGACACACACACACAAAAACTCAGACACACACATACAAAATATGTAAACTGCACTGCATTAATTATAAAGCTCATGCCTAGAGCTGCTCCCTGGCTCAGCAGAGCTTCAAATGAAAGATAAACAGAGCACTCTAAAAATAAATCACTAAAGAAAAGTTTTAGGTGCAAACTATGAAAATTCTGCTCTCTGACTCTGTTCCAAGTCTGTCAGTGCACAGCCCCGGGCCGCGTGCCTACCGCTTCTTATGGCCAATCACCTCTGCACTCTGCCCACCCCCAGACCCCCGCCCGCCCTCCTACCTGTTTAGTGTGCACTTAGTGTACCGTAACCGTAATGGTCTGGTGGGCATCATACGTGGCTCCTTCACTTTAAAGACACTGTCAAACAGTCATGCGGTCAGGTGCCAGGCATCCCCTCATGATTTGCCAGTTCCCGTTTAGAGAGACAGCACAGCAGTGAGTGACTCCACTGCTCCACATGTCACTGAGCAGTGAGCACAGATAGGCAGGCAGGTTTAGGCTAGCAGCGCAACTTTGCAAGCCCCACGGCATGCCCACAACATTCAGAGCGAAATTGGGCAGGGGAGAAGCAAAGTACAAACAAGCAAAAGCAGCCGGGAAAACTATTTGTTGAAATTGCAGCACTGGCTCAAGGGGCAAAAAAATTGTGTGTCTACATCTTCCCCAGTCCCACCAATGTTCACAAATGCCAGCCCCTCTAATAAAAAAAAATCTATGCATCTCAACATTGTATTTCTTTGAATTTCAATAAAATGCGGCCCGCCCCCCCCGCCCCCCCCTAGTGACGCCACTGAGCGACAGACCCATGACAGGACCCCCCACACTTTAGGGCCCCTGAGCAACAAACCCCACATCCAGACACAAGGGCCCCCACTAAATCCACACTTAACTGCTTAGTTACTGATAGAGCAGCAGTCAGTCCCAGCTTAAGCAGCATATCAGGAGACCTGGAGATGCCATTTGTGGGTCCCCCTAGATGTTGGGCCCTCGGTCTAGGTCCTATTTGCCCGGCTTATCAGTCCACCGCTGCCTTAAAGTTATAAGAAACCTAAAAAAAAGATCATTTGTGATTCAGACAGAGCATACAGCTTTAAAAAATGTTTCCGATTTACGCCTATTATTAAATTTGCTTTGTGCCCATGGTATTCTTTGTTGAAGAGATACCTAGGTACGTGTCTGAAGCACTACATGACAGGGAATAGTGCTACATCTAAAACTCTTGCAAATGGATAACATTCTTGCAAAAAAGCTGCCATATTGTGCTCCAGCCACGTGCATACTCCTGAGCTTATGTCCTTGCTTTTTAACAAAAGATACCAAGCAAAAGAAGAAAATGTGATAATATAAATAAATTAGAAAGTTGTTTAAAATTGAATGCTCTATCTAAATCATGAAATAAACATTTTAGGTTTCATGTCCCTTTAAATACCCTTACAAGACTAGATTCTAAGTATTTTTTTTTGTTTAGGATGATCAGTAGCTCAATCATAGTAACAGACTATGGTAAGAAACTATTTTTGAATCTAGCACTTAGGAGGTATTTGCACACTGAACTTAGAAAACAATGAATTACAGTACAATGCAATGAGAAGTCTACCTCTTGCACTCCAATAAGGCTATGAACCAAATGAAAATAATTAATAATAATATAGAAGTTACATTTTAATGTATTCCATAATTACATTTTTGAGATATAGCAATGAAGATGAGATCAGTCTCTGTGAAATATGCAATAGCAATTTAGAAAATGATCATACTGTTAAGAAATTAGCTAATCCATGTTGCTGATTCATAAAAGTTTAAGTGAATGAAGAAAATCTGCTCAGTGGATGAACTTTATGGGTAGATGGGTAAATAAAGTTATGGTAAATTTCTATGTTTACAGTAACACTATTTGTAATCATAAAGTAAAAGATGGGCACTTAAATTCATCAAAAGCATTGCAAAAGCCATATTTGCGCTCCACTCAGTAATACTAGCGCACACAAATGTGCGTTGGTATTACAAGTTAGATACAATGCGAATGCAACCTTGCGTTCGCATTGCATTCAAGCTTTGCACTCACGAGAGTGCACTTCTGTAGGTTCCATAATGAACATTGAGGTTAGTAATTCTTCATGTGTGCTAACCTGACACCGTGTTACACCTAAATCGCAAAGAGCGATACTCATATTTTACATTCCTGTACTTCACATAGAAAAAATCATAATTTGTATTATTAAATATATATATATACCAATCTGTTACAATAAACATGACATTGAGCTGTATGTGAAATATGAATAACTACTGACAGGTTAGCGCACAAGTTTTTTCTTTTGGAGCTCTCTATTGACTTCTATGGAAAGAATATGTTAACACAGTCGCGATATTGCAAAGTCCTTTGATTAACATGCTTTCACTTTCATGCAAACTTTTTACTTTACTTTCAACTTGTAATACCTGCGCTACACAACGTGTGCAACAAGATTTCTTTACACTCTAGCAAAAGAGCTAAATTGCTGGTTACTTCTAATTTGACCCTGCTTTGGGTTGTGGTTTTAATTAGCAGAAATAGATATTTCATATACAAAAATAAACCTGAAGCAACAATTTCCATACATTTTTAAACTCAACAGCTAGTATAACAAGTAATTGGAAATCAGTTTTACAGCACACTGTACCTTTAAAAATATGTTTTATAAATCTCTGATTTGAGGTTATTGTATCCATATCAGAAGAGATTGCTGTTTAAATAGTACATTATCTTTTATTTATTTATATAGAGCAGGTAAATTAATTAAGACAATCATATTCCAGAAAATTTACAAATTATATAAATATGTTTAATATTAACAAAAATGTGTGGGATACATACAGGAATTTTGTTCAGAAGTCATTGAAAAAATGGGATTGGTACAAATATGAAAGAAGGAAACATTGCCAGAGCTCAGTTAGATCTATTAAAGTTGATGTTTGTGTCTTCTTGGATATTTTTATGGAAATGTGAGGAAAGAACAGTTAATTGCATATTAAATTGTAGTTGACCTATGAATAAAGATCATATGAATCTGACAATACGTTATTGAGACTTTTCAGAAAAAAATTCAAACTATGTTTACTTTGGCATGTCAGGGGAAATTGTCAGTAAACTTAGAAATCTAATCTTTGTTTTCTGAAAAATAAACTAGCAGATACTGGCACAAATAGTATATATTTTCCCCAGATACAAAGGCACTGTTTTATCTTGTATATAACAAACATTTTAGTAGTGAAAAAATGTATTATTACATAACATGCAGAAATAATATGTAAGACATTTTAAAAGCATGTACAGTATATATTTTAATGTATTTTAATGTACTTAATACAAACCCTTATTTAAAACTACAACTTTTAAGATTATTATCATGTATTTCTAAAACAGATTTTGCAGCACTATAAACATAGGTAGGATACACAAAGGTGACATTTATAAGAATAAAATGGCTGTAGGGGCCTGCCAAGAGTTGAACACTGTTGTAGATTACCCTACATGAAGGAGATCTATAGGACAGCTGGGTCTGTAGGTTTACATGATATAGGGGTTTAAGGGAATGGCAAAAGAAGGGGAGGAACAGAGGTAAGAAAAGGTTAGCATACATTGTATGCATCCCTGATCAGTAGAGTCTTTAAGGAGTGCTTTAAACTTTAAAAACTATGGGGGAGTCAAGGAGCATGGCAGAGCATTCCTCAAGATTGGGATGATTCTGGAAAGTCCTGTAGATGGAAATATGAGGAGGAAACAAGAGAGGAGAAGAGAAGGTGGTCATGAGCACGTGAAGGGTATGAGAGGGATAGTATCTGAAGAAAATATCAGAAATACAGGGGCAGCAGTGTTATTGAGGCCTTTAAGTGTTTGGGTCAAGATTTGTGTTTTTTTCTGGAGGCTAGAGGAAGCCAGTGAAGGTATTGGCAGAGAAGTGCAGCAGATGAGGATAGATGTATACGAAAGTTTAGCCTGGCAGAGGCATTAATTATGGTAAAAGAGATAGATGGCAGTTAGGGAGGCCAAAGAGGATAGAGTTGCAATTAACAAGGCGGTAAAGGATGGGGCAGTGAATTCAAATATTAGCTGTGTTTGGTGTGAGAAAATGGCAAATTATAGAGATGTTTTTAAGATAGAAATGGCAGGAACTGGCAAAACCAAGGATGTAAGGAATGAATGAAAGACCTATGTCAAGGCATTGAGCACGAGGAGTTGGGGTAATTTTATTATAGAAAGTTATAGAAAGTTGTAGGGGGTAGAGATTTTGGAAGAATGAGGAAAATGAGGAGCTTAGTTTTAAAGAGATTTAGGGGCCGAATTATCATTATGCAAGTGGACATGATTCGATATTGCGGATCATGACTGCTGCACATTTATAAATGCCGACAGTATACGCTCTTGGCATTTATCATTGCCCCAGCAGTTCTTGTGAACTGCTGTTGCAATACCTCCCCGTGCAGATTTGCGGCCAATCGGCCGCTAGCAGTGGGTGTCAATAAACCCGATTGTATTCGATCAAGTTGATTTCTGTCCGCCACCTCAGAGCAGGCGGATAGGTTATGGAGCAGCGGCCTTTAGACGGCTTGCCAGAAACACAGGGCATCAAACTCCGTACAGAGCTTGATAAATATGCCCCTTAGTTTTTCGGTAGTGAGATGACATCTAGGATAAAATATTAGAAAGATAGTGACACAAGTTAACAAGGAAGGGGTGCAGATTATACTACTTTTCAAGAAAGATAAGCTAACAAATAATGCAACATGTGTTTTTGAATCACCCATATAAATATATCTTTAGAACTTGCACTTTTAAGTTATATTATTTAGTTGTAGTACTCCTATAGCATTAAAAATAACTAATTAGTTACCAAAAAGTTATGTAATGCTGTTGTCAGGGTATGGCTGAGTGACATTACATATATATATATATATATATATATATATATTTTTATATATATATATATATATATATATATATAAAATAAGATACAATAAGTATGTTATCTATTAAATATTAATCTTAATTAAAATCTTAATACCGCTGCTAAATGCAAATCCGTTTTGTCAAGATTCTGAAGCTATACTCAGCAATCAAACCCCCTCTTTCTGACCAAATACACATCTCAGTGTTCAAAAGCGGACATCTATCAAATTATGAGATATACATTTCAAAGGATTTCCTATCAGATCACCAGACACCCTGTAGGGAGAGAGAGTCTAGAAGACTGAAATAATCAGTTCTTTGAAGCTAGCAAACTTCAGGATGGCCAGGAAATATAAATGTCTATTATCTAGGTGTTAAGTGTTCCATACTGAGCTCCAATACAAAGACCCTAGACTCTCAGCTTCAAATGCCCTTGATATTATAGGGGAAGTTAAAAAGTCATATGAAAAGTTCATTTGAAATAAATTGTATCATTTTCAGATCTATTTAAAATACTCAGATCATATTGAAAACATCTGTCTATCTATCTATCTATCTATCTATCTATCTATCTATCTATCTCTCTATCTATCTCTATATACATATATATATACAGGGAGTGCAGAATTATTAGGCAAGTTGTATTTTTGAGGATTAATTTTATTATTGAACAACAACCATGTTATCAATGAACCCAAAGAACTCATTAATATCAAAGCTGAATAGTTTTGGAAGTAGTTTTTAGTTTGTTTTTAGTTATAGCTATTTTAGGGGGATATCTGTGTGTGCAGGTGACTATTACTGTGCATAATTATTAGGCAACTTAACAAAAAACAAATATATACCCATTTCAATTATTTATTTTTACCAGTAAAACCAATATAACATCTCAACATTAACAAATATACATTTCTGACATTCAAAAACAAAACAAAAACAAATCAGTGACCAATATAGCCACCTTTCTTTGCAAGGACACTCAAAAGCCTGCCATCCATGGATTCTGTCAGTGTTTTGATCTGTTCACCATCAACATTGCGTGCAGCAGCAACCACAGCCTCCCAGACACTGTTCAGAGAGGTGTACTGTTTTCCCTCCTTGTAAATCTCACATTTGATGATGGACCACAGGTTCTCAATGGGGTTCAGATCAGGTGAACAAGGAGGCCATGTCATTAGATTTTCTTCTTTTATACCCTTTCTTGCCAGCCACGCTGTGGAGTACTTGGACGCGTGTGATGGAGCATTGTCCTGCATGAAAATCATGTTTTTCTTGAAGGATGCAGACTTCTTCCTGTACCACTGCTTGAAGAAGGTGTCTTCCAGAAACTGGCAGTAGGACTGGGAGTTGAGCTTGACTCCATCCTCAACCCGAAAAGGCCCCACAAGCTCATCTTTGATGATACCAGCCCAAACCAGTACTCCACCTCCACCTTGCTGGCGTCTGAGTCGGACTGGAGCTCTCTGCCCTTTACCAATCCAGCCACGGGCCCATCCATCTGGCCCATCAAGACTCACTCTCATTTCATCAGTCCATAAAACCTTAGAAAAATCAGTCTTGAGATATTTCTTGGCCCAGTCTTGACGTTTCAGCTTGTGTGTCTTGTTTAGTGGTGGTCGTCTTTCAGCCTTTCTTACCTTGGCCATGTCTCTGAGTATTGCACACCTTGTGCTTTTGGGCACTCCAGTGATGTTGCAGCTCTGGAATATGGCCAAACTGGTAGCAAGTGGCATCTTGGCAGCTGCACGCTTGACTTTTCTCAGTTCATGGGCAGTTATTTTGCGCCTTGGTTTTTCCACACGCTTCTTACGACCCTGTTGACTATTTTGAATGAAACGCTTGATTGTTCGATGATCACGCTTCAGAAGCTTTGCAATTTTAAGAGTGCTGCATCCCTCTGCAAGATATCTCACTATTTTTTACTTTTCTGAGCCTGTCAAGTCCTTCTATGAACCCATTTTGCCAAAGGAAAGGAAGTTGCTTAATAATTATGCACACCTGATATAGGGTGTTGATGTCATTAGACCACACCCCTTCTCATTACAGAGATGCACATCACCTAATATGCTTAATTGGTAGTAAGCTTTCGAGCCTATACAGCTTGGAGTAAGACAACATGCATAAAGAGGATGATGTGGTCAAAATATTCATTTGCCTAATAATTCTGCACTCCCTGTATATATATATATATATATATATATATATATATATATATATGTGCTCATAAGTTTACATACCCTGGCAAAATTTATTATTTCTTGGCCAATTTTGAGAGAATATGAATGATAACACAAAAACTTTTCTTTCCCTCATGGTTAGTGTTTGGCTGAAGCCATTTATTATCAATCAACTGTGTTTACTCTTTTTTAAATCATAATGACAACAGAAATTACCTAAATGACCCTGATCAAAAATTTATATACATACCCTGATGATTTTGGCCTGATAACATGCACACAAGTTGACAAAAAGGGGTTTGAATGGCTATTAAAGGTAACCATCCTCACCTGTGATCTGTTTTCTTGTAATTAGTGTGTGTGCATAAAAGGTCAATGAGTTTCTGGACTCATGACAGACCCTTGCATCTTTCATCCAGTGCTCCACTGACGATTCTGGATTCTGAGTCATGGTGAAAGCAAAATAATTGTCAACGGATTTGCGGGAAAAGGTAGTTGAACTGTATAAAACAGGAAAGGTATATAAAAAGATATCCAATGACTTGAGAATGCAAATAAGCAGTGTTCAAACTCTAATCAAGAAGTGGAAAATAAGGGGTTCTGTTGAAACCAAAACCACGGTCAGGTAGACCAACTAAAATTTCAGCAAGGAAAATTGTTCAGGATGCAAAGAAAAACCCACAAATAACTTCAGGTTTAAATACAGGACTCTCTGAAAACATGTGGTGTGGCTGTTTCAAGATGCACAATAAGGAGGCACTTGAAGAAAGATGGGCTGCATGGTCGAGTCGCCAGAAGAAAGCCATTACTACGCAAATGCCACAAAGTATCCCGCTTACAATACGCTAAACAGCACAGAGACAAGCCTCAAACCTTCTGGCACAAAGTCATTTGGAGTGATGAGACCAAAATTGAGCTTTTTGGCCACAACCATAAACGCTACATTTAGCGAGGAGTCAACAAGGCCTATGATGAAAGGTACACCATTCCTACTGTGAAACACAGAGGTGGATCACTGATGTTTTGGGGTTGTGTGAGCTACAAAGGCACAGGTGAGGATGGTTACCTTTAATTGCATTCAAACCCCTTTGTGTCAACTTGTGTGCATGTTATCAGGCCAAAATCACCAGGGTATGTAAACTTTTTATCAGGGTGATTTGGGTAGTTTCTGATGTCATTATGATTTAAAAAGAGTAAACACAGTTGATTGATAATACATGGCTTCAGACAAACACTAACCTTATCATTCATATTCTCTGAAATATGGCCAAGAAATCATAAATTCTGCCAGGGTATGTAAACTTATACTATATTTAGGGTATTTAAAATGATACTATATTGAATAAATGTCTGCTGTATAGGATAATTTGCTGCAGAATAATAACACCGCTTCTTTTAGTTCAGCCATCAGGATATTAAATGCTATGGTTCCATGAAGAGCAGATAATCAAGCATATAATTACTTATTAATATAGCTATATGATTGATTACATCAGAATGCTACTTGCAGATTGGGTATATGATATGATCCGATGGGAAGTGTGTGTATATTTATAGGTGTATTTTAGGGGAATATACTTATGTTTGGTATTGAAATACACATCTTTAGTAGTATTAAATAGTCACATATATGTCGACCAGATAAGTCTATTAATACTAGGAAACATAAGTGTATTTAATAAACACTTTAAAATATATATATTAAACCGTAGCAGTATTTGATAATGAAACTGTTTTTCTATGCCTGCTGCCTCCTATGGACTAAAACTGGTATTGCATCAAAGGGGTTGACTGTTAAGAGACATGCATTACCAAAGGGCCAATGAGGGACAAGCTTCAAATAAGGGCATACCCAAATTTCACCAATGATTAGAAAAGAAGTGGGCTTTATCACAGGGATAAAAGTTCTGGCACAGGAAGCAATAGGGACTGGGGTTGGCTTTTTTTTTGCTGCTTAACTTGGCTTACAGACAAACTGCTGCCTTGGAAATACACAGAGTTTTGTAAGACAAAATTGGGCCTAACATTTACTTCCAGACATGTATGTCCCCTCTTATATGACAGTGAAAATAATTTATCTGGAAAAGCTGAAACTCTCAACTATTGGTTGTGTGGTAATGTATTAATGGTTATTTTATATTTTTAATAGATTTTAGCAAATAAATTCATTATAGCATAGTATAGCTGCAGCTTGTGAGTTAAAATGTATCTTATTCTTATATTTCATATTGATTAGACTAGGGTAGTAAGTGTAGTGGTATTAAATATTATTATTATTATTATTAAGAAGGGAGTGATATTTTTTATGTCATAAGTTAAATGCAGTTATTGTGATATATTTTAGATTTTTTTATATTGTGGCTAAATAAGAAGTGTTTCATGCTAGATTAATTGGCATATTTTGAATTTGTAGTATTGTGTAACAATCTCTGGGTTTAAGTGAAGTATATTAGATTATATGGGGTTGAAAATAGCTTAATTATATTTCCCTGGAAATTCCAAAGATTTATTAGGATTTGTTTATATTGTTAACATACCGCTAGATTTAGAATTCTGTGTTAGCCGTCAAAACCAGCTTTAGGGGCTCCTAATGCTGGTTTTGGCCGCCCGCTGGTATTTAGAGTCAGTCATGAAAGGGTCTAACGCTCACTTTGCAGCCGCGATTTTTCCATACCGCAGATCCCCCTACGCCATTTGCATATCCTATCTTTTCAATGGGATCTTCCTAATGCCGGTATTTAGAGTCTTGGCTGAAGTGAGGGTTAGAAATCTAACAACAAGACTCCAGCCGCAGCAAAAAGTCAGGAGTTAAGAGCTTTCTGGGCTAACGCTGGTTCATAAAGCTCTTAACTACTGTGCTCTAAAGTACACTAACACCCATAAACTACCTATGAACCCCTAAACCGAGGCTCCCCCACATCGCCGCCACTCTATTACATTTTTTAACCCCTAATCTGCCGACCGCACACCGCCGCAACCTACATTATCCCTATGTACCCCTAATCTGCTGCCCCTAACATCGCCGACCCCTATATTATATTTATTAACCCCTAATCTGCCCCCCCAACGTCGCCGCCACCTACCTACAATTATTAACCCCTAATCTGCTGACCGGACCTCACTGCTACTATAATAAATTTATTAACCCCTAATCTGCCTCACTCCCACCTCAATAACCCTATAATAAATAGTATTAACCCCTAATCTGCCCTCCCTAACATCGCTGACACCTAACTTTAAGTATTAACCCCTAATCTGCCGACCGGACCTCACCGCTACTCTAAAAAAATAAATTAACTCTTATTAAATAAATTAATCCTAATTAAAGCTAAATACTTACCTGTAAAATAAACCCTAATATAGCTACAATATAAATAATAATTATATTGTAGCTATTTTAGGATTAATATTTATTTTACAGGCAACTTTGTATTTATTTTAACCAAGTACAATAGCTATTAAATAGTTATTAACTATTTAATAGCTACCTAGTTAAAATAATTACAAAATAACCTGTAAAATAAATCCTAACCTAAGTTGCAATTAAACCTAACACTACACTATCAATAAATTAATGAAATAAAATACCTACAATTATCTACAATTAAACCTAACACTACACTATCAATAAATGAATTACATAAAATACCTACAAATAAATACAATTAAATAAACTAACTAAAGAACAAAAAATAAAAAAGAACTAAGTTACAAAAAATAAAAAAATAATTTACAAACATTAGAAAAAGATTACAACAATGTTAAGCTAATTACACCTACTCTAAGCCCCCTAATAAAATAACAAAGCCCCCCAAAATAAAAAAAATGCCCTACCCTATTCTAAAATACAAATAGAAAAGCTCTTTTACCTTACCAGCCCTTAAAAGGGCCTTTTGCGGGGCATGCCCCAAAGAATTCAGCTCTTTTGCCTGTAAAAAAAAAACATACCGCTTGATAGAAGACTTCAGCCCGATGATGGACCTCTTCAGCGCCCGCTTGGATCAAGACCTCAGCCCGATGATCGACCTCTTCAGCGCCCGCTTGGATCAAGACTTCAGCCCGATGATGGACCTCTTCAGCCCGATGATGGACCTCTTCAGCCCGATGATGGACTTCTTCAGCCCCCGCTTGGGCTTGGATGAAGACTTCGGAGGCTCCTCTGGACGGATCGGTGATACCCGGCGTGGTGAAGATAAGGTAGGGAGATCTTCAGGGGCTTAGTGTTTGGTTTTTTTATGGGGGTTTGGGTTAGATTAGTGGTATGTGGGTGGTGGGTTGTAATGTTTGGGGGGGTATTGTATGTTTTTTTTTACAGGCAAAAGAACTGAATTCTTTGGGGCATGCCCCGCAAAAGGCCCTTTTAAGGGCTGGTTAGGTAAAAGAGCTTTTCTATTTGTATTTTAGAATAGGGTAGGGCATTTTTTTTATTTTGGGGGCTTTGTTATTTTATTAGGGGGCTTAGAGTAGGTGTAATTAGCTTAAAATTGTTGTAATCTTTTTCTAATGTTTGTAAATAATTTTTTTATTTTTTGTAACTTAGTTCTTTTTTATTTTTTGTTCTTTAGTTAGTTTATTTAATTGTATTTATTTGTAGCTATTTTATGTAATTAATTTATTGATAGTGTAGTGTTAGGTTTAATTGTAGATAATTGTAGGTATTTTATGTAATTAATTTATTGATAGTGTAGTGTTAGGTTTAATTGTAACTTAGGTTAGGATTTATTTTACAGGTAATTTTGTAATTATTTTAACTAGGTAGCTATTAAATAGTTAATAACTATTTAATAGCTATTGTACCTGTTTAAAATAAATACAAAGTTGCCTGTAAAATAAATATTAATCCTAAAATAGCTACAATATAATTATTATTTATATTGTAGCTATATTAGGGTTTATTTTACAGGTAAGTATTTAGCTTTAATTAGGATTCATTTATTTAATAAGAGTTAATTTATTTTGTTAGATAAAAATTATATTTAACTTAAGGGGGTGTTAGTGTTAGACTTAGCTTTAGGGGTTAATAAAGTAGCGGTGAGGTCCGGTCGGCAGATTAGGGGTTAATACTTGAAGTTAGGTGTCGGTGATGTTTGGGAGGGCAGATTAGGGGTTAATACTATTTATTATAGGGTTAGTGAGGTGGATTAGGGGTACATAGGGATAATGTAGGTGGCGGCGGTGTACAGAGCGGCAGATTAGGGGTTAAAAAAATATGCAGGGGTCAGCGATAGCAGGGGCGGCAGATTAGGGCTTAATAAGTGTAAGGTTAGGGGTGTTTAGACTCAGGGTACATGTTAGGGTGTTAGGTGCAGATTTAGGAAGTGTTTCCTCATAGGAAACAATGGGGCTGTGTTAGGAGCTGAACGCTGCTTTTTTGCAGGTGTTAGGTTTTTTTCAGCTCAAACGGCCCCATTGTTTCCTATGGGGGAATCGTGCACGAGCACGTTTTTTAAGCTGGTCGCGTCCGTAAGCACCGCTGGTATTGAGAGTTGCAGTGTCGGTAAATTATGCTCTACGCTCCCTTTTTGGAGCCTAACGCAGCCCTTCTGTGAACTCTAAATACCAGTGGTATTTAAAAGGTGCGGGAGAAAAAAAGCACACGTAGTTAACGCACCCCTTTGGCCGCAGAACTCTAAATCTAGCGGTAAAGCATTGTCAAGTTAGTAGTCTATATTGTGGTATTGAAGCAAGTGTTGTTGGCTAATTATAAATTGTCTTGTAAGTTCATGGTAATATCTGATGTTTAATTTATCTGGAGCTAAGGTTAACTAATATAAATATATTTTATGGTTTGCTTTGTATAGAATATTTTAATAGCATAGACATATTTTTCTACATAAATATATTCAGTGTGTATATAAAGCTTAACTGATCAGAACTAAGGAATAAATATTATTTTGTATTAAAAATATAGTTACGTAAATATATAATACATTTGGAGGTTACTACTGAGGTATAATTAAATAATATTATAACCTAGGTTATATCTAACACTGTAAATTCTGCTCTCAACACATACGAGTTACACTGTGAAGGATATTGGCACCATAAAACATACATATTTTAAAAATAAAAAATAAAATAAACTTCCACTGTAAAATAGTTAATGTTCTCATATGCAAAAATGAAAACTTGAAAATAGCTAAAGAGAAATTAAAGAAAAAGAAAAACTAGACAACCTTTTGTTAGACAAAATACTTTAAAAGGACAATAGGCCTAAGTGTAAGTGAAACAATTCTAACCATGCCTCTAGATCGTCTAGACACCTTTCATTCTTTCAAGTGAGACTAATTTTTCATAACATATTTGTTTGTTTGTTTTCTGAAAAGTCTGAATAGGTCAGCTACAATTTAATATTAAAGTCACTTTTCTTTCGTAGCATTTCCACAAAAATGTCCAAGAAAATGCAAATATCAATCTTAATAGATCTAACTGACTTTGGCAAAGTTTTGTTATGGTAAGAGTATGTGGACAGCTGACCATCAAACCTATATGAGATTACTGGACTTTCTATTCCATAACCATGGGCATTAATATAAAGTTGCCCCTCCCCCCACGGCTTTAAGAGCTGCCACTTTTGTTGGGTAGGCATTCCACAAAACTTTGCATGTGTATGTGTGAATTTGTGCCATTTCTACCAAAAGAGTATTTGTGAAGTCAGGCACTGATATTGGACAAGAAGGTCTGGCTAACAATCAACGTTCAAATTTGTCTCAAAAGGTGTTCATTCAGGCTAAGGTTAGGGCACTGTGCAGGCCATTTAAGTTTGTACATACCAAGTCATCACCTAGATAACAAGTTTTGCGTTATGGTGCGGTACGGCTATACCATTGCACGTAGAATGGCATGTAATGCATATTACAAATCATGGCGGTATAGCTATACCGCAAGCATTTTAGCATGTAACGCAACATCCATTCAGCACTCAAAATATGACGTTTGAGTGAGGGATTTTCCATAACGCCGTATTACAGGTTGTGCGGTCAGGCTAAAATGCTTTTGTTACAGCCTATACCTCCGTGAGCCATTCCTCGATCTTAGACCAGTAGTCTGAAATGTTTCAGAAAACTCATTACTAAAGTGTTACAAAGTACACTAACACCCATAAACTACATATTAACCCCTAAATTGCCACCCTCCCACATTGCAAATACTTTATTAAACTTATTAAAACCTAATCCGCCTCACATCCACATCGCGACTATTAAATAAACCTATAAACCCCTAATCCACCGCCCACCCACATCGCCAACACAATATAAACCTATTGACGCCTAAACCACCGGCCCCCTACATCGCCAACACTATAATAAAGTATTAACCCCTAAACCTCCAGCCCCCCACATTGTAACTAATAAACTAAACCTATTAACCCCTAAACCGCCCGCCCTCCACATCGTAACTAACAAACTAAACAAGATTACAATTTTTTTTAAAAAAATTATCCAAAATATAAAAAAATTACACCTAATCTAATAGCCCTATAAAAACAAAAAAGCCTCCCCAAAATAAAAAACACCCCCTAACCTAACAATAAACTACCAATAGCCCTTACAAGTGCCTTTTGTAGGGCATTGCCCTAAGTTAAACAGCTCTTTTACCTTACAAAATTACAAAGTCCCCCCTAAAAGTAAACCCCCCAAAATAAAAAACTTAAATCTAAAAAAAATCCTAAACTACCCATTGCCTCTAAAGGGGCATTTGTATGCGCATTGCCCTTAAAAGGGCATTCAGCTCTTTTACTGCCCTTAAAATGGCATTCAGCTCTTTTACTGTCCATCAAAACCCTAATCTAAAACAAAAACTCACCACAAAAAAATAAAAAAATCTAACACTTATTCCAGGAAATCTATTTACAGTTCCTGAAGTCCAGACATCCATCTTCATCCAGGCGGCAAGAAGTCTTTATCTATCGCGGGTGCATCTTCTATCTTCAACCCGGTGGTGCAGAGCTGTGGAGGTGTGGAGCATCATCACCGGCGGCGCAGACATACAGCGTGGAGGATCCTCTTCAGACAATCACCGCTGTACACTAAAGCTTGAATGCAAGGTACCTGTTTAAATATGGGGTACCTTGCTTTCCTATTGGCTGACATTTTCAAATCAGCCAATAGGATGAGAACTACTGAAATCCTATAGGCTGATTTGAACAGAACGTAAACTCAGCACTTGGCTTTTGTGTGGTATGGAGCTTATCGCACCATAATGCACAGCACAAGGAATTTTTTTTCATTAACTTGTAATGGCAGCGCTATGGAAGTGTGCGACCACTCATTTTTTTACATTATTTACGCACCCGGTATGGTGCAAAACTTGTAATCTTGATGCATGTCTTTATGGACTTTGCTTTGTGCACAGGTGCACAGTTATGCTGGAACATGAAATGGCCTTCGCCAAACTGTTGCCACATGGATAAAAACACCCAATTGTCTAAAATGTCTTTTATCCTATAACATTTTGAAAACTCTTCACAGGAACAAAGCAGCCTAGCCCAAACCCTGAAAGAATTATAAAAAAAACATATTTTGAGTAAATACATTTATATTATTGTTTTGTACTTTTCTTTTAAGAAATGCATTCAGGACATCTATCCCTCCTCCACCAAACTTTACAGTAGGCACTATGCATTCCCATAGGTATCATTCTCCTGGCATCATCCACACCCAGATTCTTCCATCAGACTGCCAGATAGTGAAGCATGATTTATCACTCTAGAAAACACATTTCCACTTTTTCCACAGAGTCCAGTGGTGGCATGGTTTATACTACTCCAGCTGGTGCTTGGCATTGCACATGTTGATATGAGGCTGTTTGGGAATCGAAACCCATTTTATAGAGCTACTGATGCACATTTATTGTGCTGATGTTTTTCCATAGGTAGTTTGGAACTCTGTAGAGAGTTATGCAACAGATGATAGACTAATTTTTCATGCTGCACATTTCAGCACTCAACAACCCCACTCTATAAGTTTGTGTGATCTACCACTTTGTGGCTGGGCTGTTGTTTCTCCTAGACATTTCCATTTCACAATAATAGTACTTGCAATTGACTGGAGCAGATCTTGCAGTGCAGAAATTTCACAATCTTGTGGTAAAGGTGGCATCCTATGATAAGAGCTCTTCAGTATGATCAATTTTACTGCCAATGTTAGTCTATGGAGATTGCATGGATATGTGCTAGATTGTATGCCTCTTTTAATAGTGATTGAGGCTGAAACACCTGAACTTCATAATTAGTAGAGGAGCCCACATACTTTTGGTCATACATTGGGCACCACACATAATTACTAATGTTAATTTCAGGAATGCTTCTAATCAAACTGTGGAAAATATAGGTGAAGTCCTGCTTAATGAATTTCAAAAATGTTTTTGCCTTTACAACTAAGACTAGGTAGCCATATGAATGTCTATGATTATAGTACAATGTGATGCAAACATCTCTCTGTTCATCATTAATTAGAAAAAAAAAACTCCTATAGTATTTTATAAATAATTAATTCACTTTTGGAGAATGCCACAATTTATTATTATATACTTGAAATGTTCAGTGTTTTAATAATAATTGTAATAATAATAAGTGGAATGCAAATATATAAGTGCTATACATATATATATATAAGTGGTCAATAGTGCTTCTATTTTTATGGTCATATTTCAAGTCTAATGTTGGCTAACAACTGTATGTTGGCTGATGCAGGTGTGCTAAATCCCTGACATAATAGACTTCTTTAAGCACCTACACATATTTTATACCAAAAAATATGCATAACTGGGGTAATAAGCTGTTGTTTATTTAAAAAATGTCAGCTGTCCTTAAAGGTACAGTAAACACTTGGCTAGATTTCGAGTTGTGCGTTAGGCTTAAAAAGTAGCGTTAGCCGGTCCTAACGCTGCTTTTTAATGCCCGCTGGTATAGGTATTGGGTGGGTTTTAGAGTAGGGTTGGTTGTGTGGGTGGTGGGTTTTAATGTTGGGGGGGATTTGTAATTTTTTTACAGGTAAAAGAGCTGATTACTTTGGGGCAATGCCCCGCAAAAGGCCCTTTTAAGGGCTATTTGTAATTTAGTGTAGGGTAGGGCTTCTTTTTACTTTGGGGGGAGCTTTTTTATTTTGTTAGTGGGAATAGATTAGGTGTAATTAGTTTAAAAATCTTGTAATTTGTTTATTATTTTCTGTAATTTAGTGTTTTTTGTTTTTTTGTACTTTAGCTAATTTTATTTAATTGTATTTAATTTAAAGAATTAATTTAATGATAGTGTAGTGTTAGGTGTTATTGTAACTTAGGTTAGGTTTTATTTTACAGGTACTTTTGTATTTATTTTAGCTAAGTAGTTATTAAATAGTTAATAACTATTTAGTAACTATTCTACCTAGTAAAAATAAATACAAATTTGCCTGTAAAATAAAAATAAACCCTAAGATAGCTACAATGTAACTATTAGTTATTGTAGCTATTTTAGGGTTTATTTTACATGTAAGTATTTAGTTTTAAATAGGAATAATTTAGTTAATGATAGTAATATTTATTTTGTTTTCTTTTAATTATATTTAAGTTAGGGGGGTTAGGCTTAGATTTAGGGGTTAAAATGTTTATTATAGTGGCGGCAACGTTGGGGGTGGCAGATTAGGGGTTAAGTGTAGGTTGGTGGCAGCGACATTGGGGGGGAAGATTAGGAGTTAATAAATATAATGTAGGTGTCGGCGATGTTGGGGGCAGCAGATTAGGGGTTAATAAGTGTAAGATTAGGGGTGTTTAGACTTGGGGTATAATGTAGGTGGCGGCGGTGTCCGGCATGGCAGATTAGGGGTTAATAATATAATGTAGGTGTCGGCGATGTTGGGGGCGGCAGATTAGGGGTTAATAAGTGTAAGATTAGGGGTGTTTAGACTCGGGGTCCATGTTAGGGTGTAAGGTGTATACATAAAATATATTTCCCCATAGGAATCAATGGGGCTGCGTTAAGGAGTTTTACGCTGCTTTTTTGCAGGTGTTTTTTTTCAGCCGGCTCTCCCCGTTGATTCCTATGGAGAAATCGTGCACGAGCACACACAACCAGCTCACCGCTAACGTAAGCAGCGCTGGTATTGGAGTGAGATGTGGAGCAACATTTTGCTCAACGCTCACTTCTTGTCTGTTAACGCCGGGTTTGTAAAAACCCGTAATACCAGCGCTGTCTGTAAGTGAGCGGTGAGAGAAAACTGCTCGTTAGCACAGCATAGCCTCTAACGCACAACTGAGTTTTTATTTAAAATGTTTAGCTATGCATCACGAAAAAACTTTGCAATATATTAGATTATTTATTTTACCCCCTATTCATCTAATTTAACTCTGAAAACTAAGCAATTTCTAGTTCTCATAACTTGAAATGCACCCCACTGACTTATCAAGGCTAACCCTGATACATGTCTTTTTCCAACTGACTTTAGCAGATAATTGCAAAACAATATTTTTTTTTTATTAACTTTATGACTGTGGCTAGCCTTTGTGTATGTGGACTAAAGCCCAGATTCAATCTTCAAAATAAGTAAATTGGAAGGTGGAGTTTTGCTATTGGAAAATAATTACAGTAAATGAAAAATTAGTAATTATAATAAAGAACATGCTAATTTGTTTAAACAATATTAAGACTTGGCTGACATGTTATAATATAGCAACACACCAGAAGTTTTTACTGTTTAGTTAAGAGAGCTTCTGGGGGCATATACCCACACTGTTTGAAGTAAGGCATGTTTCATGTGTGTGTCAAGATTTAAAAGTAGGAGTGGTTTCTGTTACTCTTCGGAACTCATATATACATTAAGGGCAAATTTAAGAGTGGCATGCTAACTGTTGCATGTGAGCGATATGGAGTTTATGACGGCTCTTTGAGTGCATCAGAAGTAGCGTGCTATTCGTTGAAAGTGAATGCAAATGCGTGAGAGCAATCTCGATTTAGGCTCGTCGGGTTAGAACTCTGGTTAACTGTTATAATCAAATAAAAAGTGGAAAAGACACATCAAAAAGTTAAATTACAATCAAAATAACAGTCTAAAAAAAATATTAATATATTTTCTTCTAAATATTGCATAAAAAATGTATAATGGCTAAAAGACATAAGGTCTCAAGTGTTAGAGAAAAAAAAGTCTCTCTCTCTTCCCCCCTCTTTTGTTCTCTCCTCTCTTTTGCTCTCTCTCTTCCCCCCTCTTTTGTTCTCTCTCTCTCTCCCTCTCTTTTGTGCTCTCCCCATCTCTTTTACGCTCTCTCTCCCCCTCTGTTTTGCTCTCTCCCTCTCTTTTGCTCTCTCTCTCCCCTCTCTTTTGCTCTCTGTATCCCCCATTCTTTTGCTCTCTGTCCCCCTCTCTTCTGCTCTCTCTCTCTCTTCCCCATCTCTTGCTCTCTCTCCCCACCCTCTCTTTTGCTCCCTCCCTCCTCTATTTTGCTCTCTCTCTCTCCCCTCTCTTTTGCTCTCTCTCTAACTCCTCTCTAACTCTTTCTTTCTCTCTCTCTCTCCCATCTCTCTTTTGCTCTTTCTCTCTCCCCCTCTCTTTTGCTCTCTCTCTCTCCCCCTACCCCATGACCCTGCAACATGCTCAGCCCTGGTTCCACTGGCACTCACAGGAAGCTGTGCTGTCCCCAGAGCCACAAGCAGTTAACCCCAGACAGGTTGTAAGTGAGTGCTGGGTTTTCTCTGTGTGTTGTATTAATTTGTTTTGTAATTTTCCCTATGGTTCTTGCACCCAGACCTGTCTGGGGTTAACTGCTTGTGGCTCTGGGGACAGCACAGCTTCCTGTGAGTGCCAGTGGCACCCAGGGCTGAGCATGTTGCAGGGTCATGGTATGTGTACCCAGTCCGGTATGAGAGTGCAGTTCCCTTCCGTGTTTTGTATATGTCTAGGGTGGTTACATATTCCTGTGCACCCTTCCCTTGTTTTCAGTTTGTTTGGATTTGAAAGCTTGCATTGTGTGGCTGTTTTAGGGTCTCAGGTATTGGAAAGGACCTTGATGTGGTACCTGAGCTTGTCCCATTTGGCCAGATGCGGTGACTAACCTTTCCATTATTGCTTTTAAATCTTAGCTGAGAGCTTGTAAGTGAGTGCTGGGTTTTCTCTGTGTGTTGTATTAATTTGTTTTGTAATTTTCCCTATGGTTCTTGCACCCAGACCTGTCTGGGGTTAACAGCTTGTGGCTCTGGGGACAGCACAGCTTCCTGTGAGTGCCAGTGGCACCCAGGGCTGAGCATGTTGCAGGGTCATGGGATGTGTACCCGGTCCGGTATGAGAGTGCAGTTCCCTTCCGTGTTTTGTATATGTCTAGGGTGGTTACATATTCCTGTGCGCCCTTCCCTTGTTTTCAGTTTGTTTGGATTTGAAAGCTTGCATTGTGTGGCTGTTTTAGGGTCTCAGGTATTGGAAAGGACCTTGATGTGGTACCTGAGCTTGTCCCATTTGGCCAGATGCGGTGACTAACCTTTCCATTTTTGCTTTTAAATCTTAGCTGAGAGCTTGTAAGTGAGTGCTGGGTTTTCTCTGTGTGTTGTATTAATTTGTATTGTAATTTTCCCTATGGTTCTTGCACCCAGACCTGTCTGGTGTTAACTGCTTGTGGCTCTGGGGACAGCACAGCTTCCTGTGAGTGCCAGTGGCACCCAGGGCTGAGCATGTTGCAGGGTCATGGGATGTGTACCCAGTCCGGTATGAGAGTGCAGTTCCCTTCCGTGTTTTGTATATGTCTAGGGTGGTTACATATTCCTGTGCACCCTTCCCTTGTTTTCAGTTTGTTTGGATTTGAAAGCTTGCATTGTGTGGCTGTTTTAGGGTCTCAGGTATTGAAAAGGACCTTGACGTGGTACCTGAGCTTGTCCCATTTGGCCAGATGCGGTGACTAACCTTTCCATTTTTGCTTTTAAATCTTAGCTGAGAGCTTGTAAGTGAGTGCTGGGTTTTCTCTGTGTGTTGTATTAATTTGTTTTGTAATTTTCCCTATGGTTCTTGCACCCAGACCTGTCTGGGGTTAACTGCTTGTGGCTCTGGGGACAGCACAGCTTCCTGTGAGTGCCAGTGGCACCCAGGGCTGAGCATGTTGCAGGGTCATGGTATGTGTACCCAGTCCGGTATGAGAGTGCAGTTCCCTTCCGTGTTTTGTATATGTCTAGGGTGGTTACATATTCCTGTGCACCCTTCCCTTGTTTTCAGTTTGTTTGGATTTGAAAGCTTGCATTGTGTGGCTGTTTTAGGGTCTCAGGTATTGGAAAGGACCTTGATGTGGTACCTGAGCTTGTCCCATTTGGCCAGATGCGGTGACTAACCTTTCCATTATTGCTTTTAATTCTTAGCTGAGAGCTTGTAAGTGAGTGCTGGGTTTTCTCTGTGTGTTGTATTAATTTGTTTTGTAATTTTCCCTATGGTTCTTGCACCCAGACCTGTCTGGGGTTAACAGCTTGTGGCTCTGGGGACAGCACAGCTTCCTGTGAGTGCCAGTGGCACCCAGGGCTGAGCATGTTGCAGGGTCATGGGATGTGTACCCGGTCCGGTATGAGAGTGCAGTTCCCTTCCGTGTTTTGTATATGTCTAGGGTGGTTACATATTCCTGTGCGCCCTTCCCTTGTTTTCAGTTTGTTTGGATTTGAAAGCTTGCATTGTGTGGCTGTTTTAGGGTCTCAGGTATTGGAAAGGACCTTGATGTGGTACCTGAGCTTGTCCCATTTGGCCAGATGCGGTGACTAACCTTTCCATTTTTGCTTTTAAATCTTAGCTGAGAGCTTGTAAGTGAGTGCTGGGTTTTCTCTGTGTGTTGTATTAATTTGTATTGTAATTTTCCCTATGGTTCTTGCACCCAGACCTGTCTGGTGTTAACTGCTTGTGGCTCTGGGGACAGCACAGCTTCCTGTGAGTGCCAGTGGCACCCAGGGCTGAGCATGTTGCAGGGTCATGGGATGTGTACCCAGTCCGGTATGAGAGTGCAGTTCCCTTCCGTGTTTTGTATATGTCTAGGGTGGTTACATATTCCTGTGCACCCTTCCCTTGTTTTCAGTTTGTTTGGATTTGAAAGCTTGCATTGTGTGGCTGTTTTAGGGTCTCAGGTATTGAAAAGGACCTTGACGTGGTACCTGAGCTTGTCCCATTTGGCCAGATGCGGTGACTAACCTTTCCATTTTTGCTTTTAAATCTTAGCTGAGAGCTTGTAAGTGAGTGCTGGGTTTTCTCTGTGTGTTGTATTAATTTGTTTTGTAATTTTCCCTATGGTTCTTGCACCCAGACCTGTCTGGGGTTAACTGCTTGTGGCTCTGGGGACAGCACAGCTTCCTGTGAGTGCCAGTGGCACCCAGGGCTGAGCATGTTGCAGGGTCATGGTATGTGTACCCAGTCCGGTATGAGAGTGCAGTTCCCTTCCGTGTTTTGTATATGTCTAGGGTGGTTACATATTCCTGTGCACCCTTCCCTTGTTTTCAGTTTGTTTGGATTTGAAAGCTTGCATTGTGTTGCTGTTTTAGGGTCTCAGGTATTGGAAAGGACCTTGACGTGGTACCTGAGTGTGACAGACCCTTCTGTCAGGACTGAAGGAGTTAATTGTGTTTAGCTAAGAAACTAATTTCTAAAGACAGGTTTTCTGGCCTCAGCTATTGTGTGCTATAATTACATTTAAGTAATAAACAGGCCATTGTTTAATCACCCTCAGAGAGCAGACGCTAGGTGATAAGACAAGCCAAATGTGTTTAAGTTGTTATCTGCCTAAGTAAAGTATTTAAGTAATGTAATTCTACTGTTTCATAAAAGGGCGTCTTCCCCTTTTTATCTAAATGTACAAGAGTCTTTCAACCCCCCCATCTGGGGTCAAACCTGTATAAATACTAGGCATATAGCCTTTAATAAATGTCATTCTGTTTTAAACCTGAAACTGGCTGGGTTGTGAATTGCTGATTCCCTATGCAGGACATTGTTCATCTGGTATTAACCCTTGGTACACTGTTGGTACCGTAACACTGAGCTTGTCCCATTTGGCCAGATGCGGTGACTAACCTTTCCATTTTTGCTTTTAAATCTTAGCTGAGAGCTTGTAAGTGAGTGCTGGGTTTTCTCTGTGTGTTGTATTCATTTGTTTTGTAATTTTCCCTATGGTTCTTGCACCCAGACCTGTCTGGGGTTAACTGCTTGTGGCTCTGGGGACAGCACAGCTTCCTGTGAGTGCCAGTGGCACCCAGGGCTGAGCATGTTGCAGGGTCATGGGATGTGTACCCGGTCCGGTATGAGAGTGCAGTTCCCTTCCGTGTTTTGTATATGTCTAGGGTGGTTACATATTCCTGTGCACCCTTCCCTTGTTTTCAGTTTGTTTGGATTTGAAAGCTTGCATTGTGTGGCTGTTTTAGGGTCTCAGGTATTGGAAAGGGCCTTGACGTGGTACCTGAGCTTGTCCCATTTGGCCAGATGTGGTGACTAACCTTTCCATTTTTGCTTTTAATTCTTAGCTGAGAGCTTTTAAGTGAGTGCTGGGTTTTCTCTGTGTGTTGTATTAATTTGTTTTGTAATTTTCCCTATGGTTCTTGCACCCAGACCTGTCTGGGGTTAACTGCTTGTGGCTCTGGGGACAGCACAGCTTCCTGTGAGTGCCAGTGGCACCCAGGGCTGAGCATTTTGCAGGGTCATGGGATGTGTACCCGGTCCGGTATGAGAGTGCAGTTCCCTTCCGTGTTTTGTATATGTCTAGGGTGGTTACATATTCCTGTGCACCCTTCCCTTGTTTTCAGTTTGTTTGGATTTGAAAGCTTGCATTGTGTGGCTGTTTTAGGGTCTCAGGTATTGGAAAGGACCTTGACGTGGTACCTGAGCTTGTCCCATTTGGCCAGATGCGGTGACTAACCTTTCCATTTTTGCTTTTAAATCTTAGCTGAGAGCTTGTAAGTGAGTGCTGGGTTTTCTCTTTGTGTTGTATTAATTTGTATTGTAATTTTCCCTATGGTTCTTGCACCCAGACCTGTCTGGGGTTAATTGCTTGTGGCTCTGGGGACAGCACAGCTTCCTGTGAGTGCCAGTGGCACCCAGGGCTGAGCATGTTGCAGGGTCATGGGATGTGTACCCAGTCCGGTATGAGAGTGCAGTTCCCTTCCGTGTTTTGTATATGTCTAGGGTGGTTACATATTCCTGTGCACCCTTCCCTTGTTTTCAGTTTGTTTGGATTTGAAAGCTTGCATTGTGTGGCTGTTTTAGGGTCTCAGGTATTGGAAAGGACCTTGACGTGGTACCTGAGCTTGTCCCATTTGGCCAGATGTGGTGACTAACCTTTCCATTTTTGCTTTTAAATCTTAGCTGAGAGCTTGTAAGTGAGTGCTGGTTTTTTTCTGTGTGTTGTATTCATTTGTTTTGTAATTTTCCCTATGGTTCTTGCACCCAGACCTGTCTGGGGTTAACTGCTTGTGGCTCTGGGGACAGCACAGCTTCCTGTGAGTGCCAGTGGCACCCAGGGCTGAGCATGTTGCAGGGTCATGGGATGTGTACCCAGTCCGGTATGAGAGTGCAGTTCCCTTCCGTGTTTTGTATATGTCTAGGATGGTTACATATTCCTGTGAACCCTTCCCTTGTTTTCAGTTTGTTTGGATTTGAAAGCTTGCATTGTGTGGCTGTTTTAGGGTCTCAGGTATTGGAAAGGACCTTGACATGGTACCTGAGCTTGTCCCATTTGGCCAGATGCGGTGACTAACCTTTCCATTTTTGCTTTTAAATCTTAGCTGAGAGCTTGTAAGTGAGTGCTGGGTTTAGTCTGTGTGTTGTATTCATTTGTTTTGTAATTTTCCCTATGGTTCTTGCACCCAGACCTGTCTGGGGTTAACTGCTTGTGGCTCTGGGGACAGCACAGCTTCCTGTGAGTGTCAGTGGCACCCAGGGCTGAGCATGTTGCAGGGTCATGGGATGTGTACCCGGTCCAGTATGAGAGTGCAGTTCCCTTCCTTGTTTTGTATATGTCTAGGGTGGTTACATATTCCTGTGCACCCTTCCCTTGTTTTAAGTTTGTTTGGATTTGAAAGCTTGCATTGTGTGGCTGTTTTAGGGTCTCAGGTATTGGAAAGGACCTTGACGTGGTACCTGAGCTTGTCCCATTTGGCCAGATGCGGTGACTAACCTTTCCATTTTTGCTTTTAAATCTTAGCTGAGAGCTTGTAAGTGAGTGCTGGGTTTTTTCTGTGTGTTGTATTCATTTGTTTTGTAATTTTCCCTATGGTTCTTGCACCCAGACCTGTCTGGGGTTAACTGCTTGTGGCTCTGGGGACAGCACAGCTTCCTGTGAGTGCCAGTGGCACCCAGGGCTGAGCATGTTGCAGGGTCATGGGATGTGTACCCGGTCTGGTATGAGAGTGCAGTTCCCTTCCGTGTTTTGTATATGTCTAGGGTGGTTACATATTCCTGTGCACCCTTCCCTTGTTTTCAGTTTGTTTGGATTTGAAAGCTTGCATTGTGTGGCTGTTTTAGGGTCTCAGGTATTGGAAAGGACCTTGACGTGGTACCTGAGCTTGTCCCATTTGTCCAGATGCGGTGACTAACCTTTCCATTTTTGCTTTTAAATCTTAGCTGAGAGCTTGTAAGTGAGTGCTGGGTTTTCTCTGTGTGTTGTATTAATTTGTTTTGTAATTTTCACTATGGTTCTTGCACCCAGACCTGTCTGGGGTTAACTGCTTGTGGCTCTTGGGACAGCACAGCTTCCTGTGAGTGCCAGTGGCACCCAGGGCTGAGCATGTTGCAGGGTCATGGGATGTGTACCCAGTCCGGTTTGAGAGTGCAGTTCCCTTCCGTGTTTTGTATATGTCTAGGGTGGTTACATATTCCTATGCACCCTTCCCTTGTTTTCAGTTTGTTTGGATTTGAAAGCTTGCATTGTGTGGCTGTTTTAGGGTCTCAGGTATTGGAAAGGACCTTGACGTGGTACCTGAGCTTGTCCCATTTGGCCAGATGCGGTGACTAACCTTTCCATTTTTGCTTTTAAATCTTAGCTGAGGGCTTGTAAGTGAGTGCTGGGTTTTCTCTGTGTGTTGTATTAATTTGTTTTGTAATTTTCCCTATGGTTCTTGCACCCAGACCTGTCTGGGGTTAACTGCTTGTGGCTCTGGGGACAGCACAGCTTCCTGTGAGTGCCAGTGGCACCCAGGGCTGAGCATGTTGCAGGGTCATGGGATGTGTACCCGGTCCGGTATGAGAGTGCAGTTCCCTTCCGTGTTTTGTATATGTCTAGGGTGGTTACATATTCCTGTGCACCCTTCCCTTGTTTTCAGTTTGTTTGGATTTGAAAGCTTGCATTGTGTGGCTGTTTTAGGGTCTCAGGTATTGGAAAGGACCTTGACGTGGTACCTGAGCTTGCCCCATTTGGCCAGATGCGGTAACTAACCTTTCCATTTTTTATTTTAAATCTTAGCTGAGAGCTTGTAAGTGAGTGCTGGGTTTTCTCTGTGTGTTGTATTAATTTGTATTGTAATTTTCCCTATGGTTCTTGCACCCAGACCTGTCTGGGGTTAACTGCTTGTGGCTCTGGGGACAGCACAGCTTCCTGTGAGTGCCAGTGGCACCCAGGGCTGAGCATGTTGCAGGGTCATGGGATGTGTACCCAGTCCGGTATGAGAGTGCAGTTCCCTTCCGTGTTTTGTATATGTCTAGGGTGGTTACATATTCCTGTGCACCCTTCCCTTGTTTTCAGTTTGTTTGGATTTGAAAGCTTGCATTGTGTGGCTGTTTTAGGGTCTCAGGTATTGGAAAGGACCTTGACGTTGTACCTGAGCTTGTCCCATTTGGCCAGATGCGGTGACTAACCTTTCCATTTTTGCTTTTAAATCTTAGCTGAGAGCTTGTAAGTGAGTGCTGGGTTTTTTCTGTGTGTTGTATTCATTTGTTTTGTAATTTTCCCTATGGTTCTTGCACCCAGACCTGTCTGGGGTTAACTGCTTGCGGCTCTGGGGACAGCACAGCTTCCTGTGAGTGCCAGTGGCACCCAGGGCTGAGCATGTTGCAGGGTCATGGGATGTGTACCCGGTCCGGTATGAGAGTGCAGTTCCCTTCCGTGTTTTGTATATGTCTAGGGTGGTTACATATTCCTGTGCACCCTTCCCTTGTTTTCAGTTTGTTTGGATTTGAAAGCTTGCATTGTGTGGCTGTTTTAGGGTCTAAGGTATTGGAAAGGACCTTGACGTGGTACCTGAGCTTGTCCCATTTGGCCAGATGCGGTGACTAACCTTTCCATTTTTGCTTTTAAATCTTAGCTGAGAGCTTGTAAGTGAGTGCTGGGTTTTCTCTGTGTGTTGTATTAATTTGTTTTGTAATTTTCCCTATGGTTCTTGCACCCAGACCTGTCTGGGGTTAACTGCTTGTGGCTCTGTGGACAGCATAGCTTCCTGTGAGTGCCAGTGGCACCCAGGGCTGAGCATGTTGCAGGGTCATGGGATGTGTACCCGGTCCGGTATGAGAGTACAGTTCCCTTCCGTGTTTTGTATATGTCTAGGGTGGTTACATATTCCTGTGCACCCTTCCCTTGTTTTCAGTTTGTTTGGATTTGAAAGCTTGCATTGTGTGGCTGTTTTAGGGTCTCAGGTATTGGAAAGGACCTTGACATTGTACCTGAGCTTGTCCCATTTGGCCAGATGCGGTGACTAACCTTTCCATTTTTGCTTTTAATTCTTAGCTGAGAGCTTTTAAGTGAGTGCTGGGTTTTCTCTGTGTGTTGTATTAATTTGTTTTGTAAATTTCCCTATGGTTCTTGCACCCAGACCTGTCTGGGGTTAACTGCTTGTGGCTCTGGGGACAGCACAGCTTCCTGTGAGTACCAGTGGCACCCAGGGCTGAGCATGTTGCAGGGTCATGGGATGTGTACCCGGTCCGGTATGAGAGTGCAGTTCCCTTCCGTTTTTTGTATATGTCTAGGGTGGTTACATATTCCTGTGCACCCTTCCCTTGTTTTCAGTTTGTTTGGATTTGAAAGCTTGCATTGTGTGGCTGTTTTAGGGTCTCAGGTATTGGAAAGGACCTTGACGTGGTACCTGAGCTTGTCCCATTTGGCCAGATGCGGTGACTAACCTTTCCATTTTTGCTTTTAAATCTTAGCTGAGAGCTTGTAAGTGAGTGCTGGGTTTAGTCTGTGTGTTGTATTAATTTGTTTTGTAATTTTCCCTATGGTTCTTGCACCCAGACCTGTCTGGGGTTAACTGCTTGTGGCTCTGGGGACAGCACAGCTTCCTGTGAGTGTCAGTGGCACCCAGGGCTGAGCATGTTGCAGGGTCATGGGATGTGTACCCGGTCCGGTATGAGAGTGCAGTTCCCTTCCGTGTTTTGTATATGTCTAGGGTGGTTACATATTCCTGTGCACCCTTCCCTTGTTTTCAGTTTGTTTGGATTTGAAAGCTTGCATTGTTGGCTGTTTTAGGGTCTCAGGTATTGGAAAGGACCTTGACGTGGTACCTGAGCTTGTCCCATTTGGCCAGATGTGGTGACTAACCTTTCCATTTTTGCTTTTAAATCTTAGCTGAGAGCTTGTAAGTGATTGCTGGGTTTTCTCTGTGTGTTGTATTAATTTGTTTTGTAATTTTCCCTATGGTTCTTGCACCCAGACCTGTCTGGGGTTAACTGCTTGTGGCTCTGGGGACAGCACAGCTTCCTGTGAGTGCCAGTGGCACCCAGGGCTGAGCATGTTGCAGGGTCATGGGATGTGTACCCGGTCCGGTATGAGAGTGCAGTTCCCTTCCGTGTTTTGTATATGTCTAGGGTGGTTACATATTCATGTGCACCCTTCCCTTGTTTTCAGTTTGTTTGGATTTGAAAGCTTGCATTGTGTGGCTGTTTTAGGGTCTAAGGTATTGGAAAGGACCTTGACGTGGTACCTGAGCTTGTCCCATTTGGCCAGATGCGGTGACTAACCTTTCCATTTTTGCTTTTAAATCTTAGCTGAGAGCTTGTAAGTGAGTGCTGGGTTTTCTCTGTGTGTTGTATTAATTTGTTTTGTAATTTTCACTATGGTTCTTGCACCCAGACCTGTCTGGGGTTAACTGCTTGTGGCTCTGGGGACAGCACAGCTTCCTGTGAGTGCCAGTGGCACCCAGGGCAGAGCATGTTGCAGGGTCATGGGATGTGTACCCGGTCCGGTATGAGAGTGCAGTTCCCTTCCGTGTTTTGTATATGTCTAGGGTGGTTACATATTCCTGTGCACCCTTCCCTTGTTTTCAGTTTGTTTGGATTTGAAAGCTTGCATTGTGTGGCTGTTTTAGGGTCTCAGGTATTGGAAAGGACCTTGACGTGGTACCTGAGCTTGTCCCATTTGGCCAGATGTGGTGACTAACCTTTCCATTTTTGCTTTTAAATCTTAGCTGAGAGCTTGTAAGTGAGTGCTGGGTTTTCTCTGTGTGTTGTATTAATTTGTTTTGTAATTTTCCCTATGGTTCTTGCACCCAGACCTGTCTGGGGTTAACTGCTTGTGGCTCTGGGGACAGCACAGCTTCCTGTGAGTGCCAGTGGCACCCAGGGCTGAGAATGTTGCAGGGTCATGGGATGTGTACCCGGTCCGGTATGAGAGTGCAGTTCCCTTCCGTGTTTTGTATATGTCTAGGGTGGTTACATATTCCTGTGCACCCTTCCCTTGTTTTCAGTTTGTTTGGATTTGAAAGCTTGCATTGTGTGGCTGTTTTAGGGTCTCAGGTATTGGAAAGGACCTTGATGTGGTACCTGAGCTTGTCCCATTTGGCCAGATACGGTGACTAACCTTTCCATTTTTGCTTTTAAATCTTAGCTGAGAGCTTGCAAGTGAGTGCTGGGTTTTCTCTGTGTGTTGCATTAATTTGTTTTGTAATTTTCCCTATGGTTCTTGCACCCAGACCTGTCTGGGGTTAACTGCTTGTGGCTCTGGGGACAGCACAGCTTCCTGTGAGTGCCAGTGGCACCCAGGGCTGAGCATGTTGCAGGGTCATGGGATGTGTACCCGGTCCGGTATGAGAGTGCAGTTCCCTTCCATGTTTTGTATATGTCTAGGGTGGTTACATATTCATGTGCACCCTTCCCTTGTTTTCAGTTTGTTTGGATTTGAAAGCTTGCATTGTGTGGCTGTTTTAGGGTCTCAGGTATTGGAAAGGACCTTGACGTGGTACCTGAGCTTGTCCCATTTGGCCAGATGCGGTGACTAACCTTTCCATTTTTGCTTTTAAATCTTAGCTGAGAGCTTGTAAGTGAGTGCTGGGTTTTCTCTGTGTGCTGTATTAATTTGTTTTGTAATTTTCCCTATGGTTCTTGCACCCAGACCTGTCTGAGGTTAACTGCTTGTGGCTCTGGGGACAGCACAGCTTCCCGTGAGTGCCAGTGGCACCCATGGCTGAGCATGTTGCAAGGTCATGGGATGTGTACCCGGTCCGGTATGAGAGTGCAGTTCCCTTCCGTGTTTTGTATATGTCTAGGGTGGTTACATATTCCTGTGCACCCTTCCCTTGTTTTCAGTTTGTTTGGATTTGAAAGCTTGCATTGTGTGGCTGTTTTAGGGTCTCAGGTATTGGAATGGACCTTGACGTGGTACCTGAGCTTGTCCCATTTGGCCAGATGCGGTGACTAACCTTTCCATTATTGCTTTTAAATCTTAGCTGAGAGCTTGTAAGGGAGTGCTGGGTTTTCTCTGTGTGTTGTATTAAATATATATATATATATATATATATAATATATATATATATATATATATATATATATATATATATATATATATATATATATATATATATTATACGGTATATATCTGATACTGTTAATGTAAACTACATATATACTGTATATACCTATATATACTGTATATATATATATATATATATATATATATATATATATATATATATATATATATAAATGTACAGGTATAGGTTTATATAGAAATATGTATTTAAAATAAAAAGTACATTATTCTGCATGTAAAGAACATTGGAATTTGAAATTATTTTTCCTTTGCATGCTCCATTGACTTCTATTGGGAAAAGAAGTTAATGTGGTAGCTATATTTGGTTAGAGTTTGTCGGGTTTTGTGCATCAGCAAACTTTTAACTTTCAACTCATAATACACGCACTACCCGATGTGCACAAAAATCTTCCATCTAGCAAAGCTTACGCTTGAGTGGAAGCACTAAATAGCGTTCCATTCATATTCTAGCCCTTTGTATTTTTTACTTTTTTTTTTAGTGTAACTTGACATATCTAAACTATAATCTTGATTTTCTGTTTACATGTATGCTACTCAAAATTTGACAAAGCTGGATTGAAATAATTGTACTTCAAAGGTATTTTGACATTTACATTTGTTCCGCTTTGTACTGTTAACTTGGAACTGAATTTAAGATGAAATGATTACTTACCAATGATGGAGCACACGTGATTTGTGCCACATTCTTAGCAACCTGCGGCTATTTTTAAGTGATAGCGCACAGGTTCAACAAGTTAAAGCGTGTATCTATACTACTGTTTGAGGCAATAAAAAAGAAATAGATAAGTGTTTAAATATTTCATGATTATAATCAAATACAAGTGAAACAGATCTAACACAAGCCCTAATAGAAATTTATAGTAATTCTCCAAACTTTGTTTGTCTTCATTCTTAATAAAGGAGACAATTAAAAAAACAACTTTATAATTGTTTTTAAAACTTTCTCTCTCTTCTCTGATAAAAATATTAAATATTGCATTAATGATTGTATTAAAAATTAAACCCAATCATCAGAAGATTTAGCACATCATTTCTGTCACATTACTTTCCTTTACTATATTGCAAGGCCTTGATATGTCACCTATAATGCATCTTATAGAATATTTTTTTTTTTTAAAAATGTCTTTTAGTAAAGCCAAAGCAATGGTGAGATGTACCAAGAACAATGTGTAGTAATACATTAAGTAATGATAGATGCAAATGTATCCCAAATTCTGTTGAAATTCCATGACATTATGTTTTTATCCCTGACACATTGCCATATACTGTACATATCTCTCTCTGTGTCTTGTAGCAAGGGTCACAAACTCCACGTTCAAAGTCAAGTGATCATTTCAATCTTTGCAACCCTCTGAAGCAATAATATTACAGTCTTACATACAAGTATTGTAATCCAAGATTAGTTAACCCGTCTCACATTTATTCTAAACAACATGATAATTTCAACATTGTTTTAAATTTTTAAATCGGTCAGTTATAAATTAAAAGGTCAATCACAATCTGACATTTTTTGTTGATTTTGTTGTCAGCTTATTGGGGAGAAAAAGACATTCATCAGTTCAATGTGATTTTAATAGCAGGTTTTGAGCTGTTTCCAGTGGAGGCTCCTCCATATGTGCACTCCCGCACGTGAGCCTCCTGTGAAAAAGAGAAAAAAAGAAAGAAAATACATTTTTTGGCTGAATAAATATAATTTCTCCAATAGTCCCCCTATTGAAAAAATTATATTTATTCAGCCAAAAAATGTTCTTGATTGTGCAGATTAAATAAAATGTCTAGATTGTGCAGTTTTAAAAAAAATTAAAAAATCCTTTAATATGCCTCTCTACCGCACGTGCGGTAGAGGGGTTATAGGCTGCTATATCCTTTTGCACATGTTTTCTATGTATCTGCTGCTCCGCCCATAACAGAGCCTATACCTCTGCTAATCGCACAATTTTCAATGTGCGATTAGGGCCATTACTATGGGCGGGCAGCAGGGGGAGCAATTTTTATACTTTTGTGTTATCCCTCCCTCCCTGCTCTATGTTATCCCTCCATATTGTGGATCACAGTGGCAGCGGCAGAAAAGGAAGAAGCAGGAGACGGGGCTGAGTGATCTAAACAAGGTGGAAATTGAATCACTCTTTAATTCTAACAGAGGACTTGTTGTGTAAAAGAAAACCCTTAGTCAAGCGTGCCAATTAACATTTGCAATCTCTTTACGTCTTATGCTAGAGTCTCCAGCATAAGAGTATAGAGATTGCAGATGTTAATTGGCACGCTCTGGAGACACTGACAGCCTAATAAAAAGGTCCTTTTTATTTATTGTCTCCAGTCCAGGCTCCACACATGTTACAACCGACCGTCTGTACAGGATGAACTGTGAAAGGAGGAATTTGTCAAAGGTAATAAATCTCCCAACTATGCAGGTCAGTGACTTGAATTACAACTGAAAGACTGCCGATAAGCCTCTGGAAGCTCCCACTGGACACACATAAAGAACCTTTCCTTGCAAAGTTCATGCATGCTGAACATTTTTTTCCCTTTTTTGCTACATATGTGCAAGAAGGGTTTTTCATTTATGGTACTTGATTGCCTTTATTGCTATTTAGGAGACATTTAGACACAAATACATTAAGGTAGTTAGGCAGTTCAGCTCATTAGAATGATGATATTCTTAAATAAGGGCACAAATAGTGATATGTTGCTCTTGTCTTTCCCCTATTTTTGTATTCTAGTTCATTCATGCAGGAAACTCTTTTAAAAAATAAATTAAAAAAAGCTACCTCATGTCAGATATTGGTTCAGTATCCCTGTTTCTATGATTTTATTCACTAGCATAAAGCATAGAACATCTATATTTACAATTATCACAGAGTAGCGATATCATTCTCAATAGTTTATACATTTGTTCTTGTTGGCCCAGGAGATTTATAAATAAGTTTTGCTTGTTGTTTATATATATATATATATATATATATATATATATATATATATATATATATATTGAATATACAGTGTGTGTATGTATGTATGTATATCTATATCTATATATATATATGTGTATGTATATGTGTGTGTGTGTATGTATATATATATATATATATATATATATATATATATGTGTGTATATATAATTTTACATAACTGGTCCGTGAACCCCCATTTGAATAACCCACGAGCCGCCACTGGCTGTTTCTCAGAGACACAAGTTCATTTTGGGCTTGCCAAAAAGCCCTATTTTTAAAAAGGAGCAAAAATGTTCTCAGTGATCACAATCCATTTTCTCAATATTTTTCAAAAGGTTTTCAATACAATTTTATCAAATTTTAATCCTAAAGGCCTTTAAAAGGACACTCAAGTCAAAATTAAACTTTCATGATTCAGATAGTGCAGGCCATTTTAAACAACTTTTCAATTTACTTCCCTTATCAAAACGTCCACAGTCTTTTTATATTTAAACTTTTTGAGTCACCAGCTCCTACTGAGCATGTGCAAGAATACACAGAATATACATATCTGCATTTGTTATTCGCTGATGGCTGTCATGTGATTCAGGTGTAGTGAAAATAGACATAACTTTGAAATTTGTCAGAAAAAAAAAATCTTCTACTCATTTGAAGTTCAGAATAAGTGCTACTGCATAGTCTTTTTCCATGCATTTGTTGATTATGCAAATCTACTGTATTTTACTGGTCCTTTAAGAAAACTTAAAATTTTTAACATCTTGTAAAGTTCTTCTACTGTGGGCAGGACACACACTTACATATGTATATGTTCATTTTCATATGTACGTATATGCATTTATTACATGACATCCTGTACAGCTAAGGGGATCTTCAGGAAAAGTGAGATCAGGACCCCAACCTTTAGAAATCATGTGTAGCAATCCCTTTCTGTAAATAATTGTTTCTAATTCAAACTGATTGAGGCTTCATGACTTTAAAAACAAAATCCATTCATAACAGTGCAGTTTCCAGTTTTTATGGCTACATTTTTGAAATTCTGGCCACGAAGGTCCAATCCTATTTGCATAACATTTTTGGGACATTGAGCGGTTTCACAGCTTACAGTCAGGTAGATTACGAGTTATGCGCGCTATAGGGAATTTAACAAACGCAACAAAAGTTGCATTATTTAACCCTCTATAACGCAGCCATTACAAGTTTTGAAAAAGCCGCCGTGTGCGTGCGATATGGTTGCATTGAGCTCCATACCGTATACAATCCAAGAGCTGTCTTGATGTGCTTGTGCACACTTTCCCCATAGACATCAATGGGGAGAGTGGGCTAAAAAAACCTAACACCTGCGATTGCGGAATAAAAAGCTCCGTAACACAGCCCTATTGATGTCTATGGGGAAAAAAGGTACGTTTAAACCTAACACCCTAACATAAACTGGACGTCTAAACAGTCCTAATCTGCCGCTCCCGATATCGCCGCCACTGAAATAAAACTATTAACCCCTAATCTGATGCTCCCGATGTCACCATCACTATACTAAAGTTATTAACCCCTATTCCCCTGCACCCCAACATCACCCACACTATAATAAATCTATTAACCCTAATTGGCCACTCCCCAACATTGCTGTTGGCCACTCCCCCCACTAAATAAAGTTATTAACCCCTAAACCTCTGGCCTCCCACATCACTACCACTAAATAAACCTACTTTCCCCTAAACCACCAGCCCCCCACATTGCAACAACCTAAATTAAACTATTAACCCCTAACCCTAGCACCTCCTAACTTTAACATAATTAAAATAGAGCTAAATTAAAGTTACAATTATTAACTAAATAATACCTATTTAAAACTAAATGCATACTTACCTGTGAAATAAAACCTAAGATAGCTACAATATAACTAATAGTTATATTGTAGCTAGCTTAGGTTTTATTTTTATTTCACAGGTAAGTTTGTATTTATTTTAACTAGGTAGACTAGTTAGTAAATAGTTATTAACTATTTACTAACTACCTAGTTAATATAAATACAAACTTACCTGTGAAATAAAACCTAAGTTGCCTTACACTAAAACCTAACATTACAAAATAAAAAAAAACTACCATTACAAAAAATAAAATAACAAACAAAATTATGTAAAATAATACAAATTATTCCTATTCTAATACCCTTTAAAAAAATAAAAAACCCACCCCAAAATAAAAAAACCCTAATCTATAATAAACTACCAATACCCCTTAAAAGGGCCTTTTGTAGGGCATTGCCCTAAAGATAATAGCTCTTTTCCTACAAAAGAAAAACAAACACCCCCTAACAATATACAAACCCCCACCCCCTAAACCCACAAAATAAAAATAAAGTAAAACCTAATCTACCCATTGCCCTGAAAAAAGCATTTGTATGGGTATTGCCACCTGGATGAAGATGGAGCCGCCTGGATGAAGATGGAGCCGCCGAGATGAAGATCCTTCAAGCAGGGCTTCAACAACTGTAAGTGGATCTTCGGGGGTTAGTGTTAGATTTTTTTAAAACTTTTTCGGGTGGGTTTTTTTTTAGTTTAGGGTTTGGGCTTTTTGTAAAAGAGCTAAATGCCCTTTTAAGGGCAATGCCCATACAAATGACCTTTTCAGGGCAATGGGTAGCTTAGGTTTTTGTTAGAGTTAGGTTTTTTATTTTGGGGGTTCGTTGCATGGTGGATTTTACTGTTGGGGGAGTCTTTGTATTTTTTGTACAGGTAAAATATCTGTTAAACTTAGGGCAATGCCCTACAAAAGGCCCTTTTAAGGGCTATTGGTAGTTTATTGTAGGCTACAGTTTTTTTTATTTTGGGTGGGCTTTTTTATTTTTATAGGGCTTTTAGATTAGGTGTAATTCTTTTTCATTTTTGATAATTTTTATTTGTTATTTTTCATAAATTAGTGTTTGTTATTTTTTGTAATTTAGTATTTTTTATTTTTGTAATTAGAATCAGCTAGATTACAAGTTTGTGAGTTCGTCTTTTAATGCTGAAAATATGGTATTTTCAGCGTTAAAACAGCACCTCAGCCATTATGAGTCTTGTTGGTATAGCTGTACCACAAGCCTTTTAGCCTGTAATGCAACATCAGTACCGCACTCATAAAAATTATGTTTTTTCATGGGATTCCCATAGCGCCGGTACGAGTTTTGCTTTCTGTGTAAAATGCAAGCGTTACAGCCTAAAACAACAAGATCCGTACCGCCATCTAAAGTCAGTAGTTATGAGTTTTACACTACAAATCTGTAACATAAAACTCATAACTAAACTACTACAAAGTACACTAACACTCATAAACTACATATTAACCCCTAAATTGAGGCCCTCCCGCATCGCAAATACTATAATAAATTTATTAACCCCTAATCTGCTGCTCCCAATATCGCTGCCACTAAGAAAATGTATTAACCCCTATTCCGACACTCCCCGACATCGTCACTGCTATACTTCCCAAACACTATTTAAATATTATAAGCCCCTATTCTGCCGTCCGCCCACATCACCCCACTATACTAAAGTTATTAACCCCTAAACTGCTGCCCTCCCACTTCCCAAACACTATTTAAATATTATAAGCCCCTATTCTGCCGTCCGCCCACATCACCCCCACTATAATAAACCTATCAACCCCTAAATCGAAAGCCCCCACAACGAAATATAATAAATTTAACTATTAACCCCTAAACCAAAAGCCCCCCACATCACAATAAATTTAAACTAGTAACCCCTAAACCTAACATCCTCTAACGTTATATTAAAATTTAAATTTCCCTAGCTTAAATTGAATTAAACTTACCTGTCAAATTAAAAAAACTAAGTTTAAACTAACAATTAAACTAATATAATTATTAAAATAAAATTAAACAAACTACCAATTAAATAAACTAAACTACACATTACAAAAATCCTAATACTACTCTAAAAATTACAAAGTATCTAATTACAAAAAATAAAAGACTAAATTACAAAAAATAACAAACACTACTAAAATACGGAAAATAACAAACAAAATTATCAAAAATAAAAAAAGAATGACACCTAATCTAATAGCCCTATCAAAATAAAAAAGCCCGCCCAAAATAAATAAAACCTAGCCTACAATAAACTACCAATGGCCCTTAAAAGGGCCTTTTGTAGGGCATTGCCCTAAGTTAAATAGATCTTTTACCTGTTAAAAAAAAAATACAAAGACACCCCCAACAGTAAAACCCACCACCCAACCATCCCCCCAAAATAAAAAAAACCTAAGATACCCATTGCCCTGAAAAGGGCATTTGGATGAGCATTGCCCTTAAAAGGGCATTTAGCTCTTTTGCATGCTCAAACCCTAATCTAAAAATAAAACCCACCCAAAAGACCCTTAAAAAAACCTAACACTAACCCCTGATTATCCACTTACAGTTAAAGTCTCGATTGAACGCTCTTCATTTAAATGATCTTCATTTTTTAAGGGGGGTTTGGGTTAGGTTAGGGGTATGTGGGTGGTGGGTTGTAATGTGGGGGGGGTATTGTATTGTTTTTACAGACAAAAGAGCTGTTTTCCTTGGGGCATGCCCCGCAAAAGGCCCTTTTAAGGGCTGGTAAGGTAAAAGAGATGTAAAATTTTTATTTTAGATTAGGGTAGGGCATTTTTTTATTTTGGGGGGCTTTGCTATTTTTTTAGGGGGCTTAGAGCAGGTGTAATTAGTTTAAAATTCTTGTAATCTTTTTTTTATTTTTTGTAATTTAGTGGTTTTTTTTGTAATTTAGTGTTTGTTTGTTTTTTTATTTAGTTTAGTTGATTTAATTGTAGATAATTGTAGGTAGTTTATTTAATTAATTTATTGATAGTGTAGTGTTAGGTTTAATTGTAACTTAGGTTAAGATTTATTTTCCAGGTAATTTTGTAATTATTTTAACTAGGTAGCTATTACATAGTTATTAACTATTTAATAGCTATTGTACCTAGTTAAAATAAATACAAAGTTGCCTGTAAAATAAATATTAATCCTAAAATAGCTACAATATAATTATTATTTATATTGTAGCTATATTAGGGTTTATTTTACAGGTAAGTATTTAGCTTTAAATAGGATTAATTTATTTAATAAGATTTATTTTATTTTGTTAGATTTAAATTATATTTAATTTAGGGGGGTGTTAGTGTTAGGGTTAGACTTAGCTTTAGGGGTTAATACATTTATTATAGTAGCGGTGAGGGCCGGTCGGCAGATTAGGGGTTAATAAGTGAAGGTAGGTAGCGGCGACGTTGGGGGGGGGGGGCAGATTAGGGGGTAATAAATATAGGGGTCGGCAGTGTTAGGGGCAGCAGGTTAGGGGTACATAGGGATAACGTAGGTTGCGGCAGTGTACGGAGCGGCAGATTAGGGGTTAAAAATAATATGCAGGGGTCAGCGATAGCGGGGGCAGCAGATTAGGGGTTAATAAGTGTAAGGTTAGGGGTGTTTAGACTCGGGGGTTCATGTTAGTGTGTTAGGTGCAGACTTAGGAAGTGTTTCCCCATAGGAAACAATGGGGCTGCGTTAGAAGCTGAACGCTGCTTTTTGCCAGCTCAAACTGCCCCATTGTTTCCTATGGGGGAATCGTGCACGAGCACGTTTTTTAAGCTGGCCGCGTCCGTAAGCAACGCTGGTATTGAGAGTTGCAATGGCAGTAAATTATGCTCTACGCTTCCTTTTTGGAGCCTAACGCAGCCCTTCAGAGAACTCTAAATACCAGCGTTGTTTAAAAGGTGTGGGGGAAAAAAAAACACGCGTAGCTAACGCACCCCTTCTAACGCAAAACTCTAAATCTATGCGTTAGTTTTTTTATTTTGGGGGGTTGGTTGGGTGGGGGGTTTTACTGTTAGGGGGGACTTTGTCATTTTTCAATGTAAAAGAGCTGTTTAACTTAGGGCAATGCCCTACAAAAGGCCCTTTTTAGGGCTATTGGTAGTTTATTGTTAGGTTAGGGGGTGTTTTTATTTTGGGGTGGCTTTTATAGGGCTATTAGATTAGGTTTAATTTTTTTTATTTTGAATAATTTCATTTATTATTTTTTGTAATCTTAGTGTTTTATTATTTTTTGTAATTTAAGCGTTTGTGGGGTTTTTTTTGGTAATGTTAGATTTTTTTTTATTTTTGTAGTGTTAGGTTTTTTTAAATTTGTAATTTAGGTTTTTTTATTTTTCATTTATTTTATTTTAGGTTTATGTTAGCTTTATTTATAGTTTAATCTTATTTTTTTTATTTCACAGGTAAATTTTTATTTATTTTAAGATAGTTATATTGTAAATTTAATTTAAAGTTAGGGGGTGTTAGGTTTAGGGGTTAATAGTATAATTTAGTGATATGAGAGAGCGGCAGTTTAGGGGTTAATATGTTTAGTTTAGTATTAGCAATGTGGGGCCAGCGGATTAGGGGTTAATAGGTTTATTGTAGTAGTAGTGATGTGGGGGCCGGTGGTTTAAGGGTTAATAGGTCTATTTATTGTTGGCAATGTGAGGGGTCGGTGGTTTAGGGGTTAATAGGTTTATTATAGTATTTGCGATGCGGGAATGGCAGTTTAGGGGTTAATAGGTAGTTTATGGGTGTTAGTGTACTTTGTAACTTTTTAGTTATCAGTTTTGTGAAACATTTTTGTGAAACATTTTTGCAAAATCCATTACTACTGTTTCAGATAGCGGAATGGTTTGCGGCATTATAGAATATAACGCTAGCGTAATAGCTGGACTGCACAACCTGTAATACAGGCACTATGAAAATTCCTCACCCAAAAACCATTTTTTGAGTGCGGAATGGAGAGTTGCGCAAAGGCTAATACGTTTGCGGTATAGCTGTACCGCAGCGAATTGTAATACGGGAGACCTGCAATTCTGCGTGCAATGGTTAATTTTGCAGTGGTATAGCCGTACCCCACCATGCCGCAAAACTTGTAATTTAGGTCAATTATTGCAGTGAGACTGTGCAGTATTAGGTAATAACTTGGGGTGGAAAAGGTTTGTGTTGTAGATTATCAGAGAAAGGATTTAGGTGTGATGGATTTCTTTACTATAGGACAGATTACAAGTAGAGCACGCTAACTTTTCTAGACAGAGGCTTTTGTATCCAATGGATTGTGCTCGTATTATGAGTTGAAAGTAAAAAGATAGCACAAAAGCAAAAACCTGATGCGCAAAAAGAGGAAATTTGAATACTGTGACTGCTTTAACATATTCTTATATAGACTTCAATTGAGCACACAAACTGAAAAAACTAGCACCCATTCTCGCGCACTAACCCAATTGTGTTTATTCAAGTGTGGTAAACCCGAGATGAAACATGAATATTTCACATTCCAATGTTCTTCACATAGAAGAATATGTTTTATTTATTCTTTAATAAATATTTCTATACATATCTAATATTCCTTTTTGGGTTGTGGGATCATTTCCCTGAGTAGGAATATGCTTTCTATGTGGTTGGTGCATGGGTGGAAGTGATTGCCCATGTTGTAGTTAATGTTTTTTAGTTATAATCTAGATGGTATAGAAGTTGGGGGTAATTAGAAAAACTGAATAAGAAGAAGTTAAAGGGATGTGAAACCTAACATTTTGCTTTTATTATTCAGACATAGCATGCAATTTTAAATAACTATCGGCTAGATTACGAGTTTTGTGTTATGAGCGACTCGGTGCTAACTTGCAAGTTATTGTCACCGCTCACCTTCCTATAGCGCTGCTATTACAGGTTTGCTAAACCCCGGAGTTAGCAGCCAATATGTGAGCGTTGAGCAAAATTGAGCTCCATACCGCACACAAATACCAGCGCTGCTGTGAGCTGGTTTTACGTGGTCGTGCACGATTTCGCCATAGACATCAATGGGGAGAGCCGGCTAAAAAAAAGCCCAACACCTGCAATAAAGCAGCGTAAAGCACTGTAACGCAGCCCCATTGATTCCTATGGGGAAACAAAATTTATGTTTACACCTAACACCCTAACATAAACCCGAGTCTAAACATCCCTAATCTGCCGCCCCCAATGTCGTCGCTACCGACATTACACTTATTAACCCCTAATCTGCTGCCACCGACATCGCCGACACCTACATTACACTTATTAACCCATAATCTGCCACCCCTGACATCGCCGCCACCTACCTACTCTTATTAACCCCTAGTCTGCTAGGGGTTTATTTTAGATTTATTTTAATTACATTAAAGTTAGGGGGTTTCAGGGTTACACTTAGAGTTAGGTTTAGGGGTTTATAACTTTAGTATAGTGGCAGCGATTTTGTGGGCAGCAGATTAGGGGTTAATAACAGTAATGTAGGTTGCGGCGATGTTAGGGACAGCAGATTAGGGGTTAATAATATTTAACTAGTGTTTGCGATGCGGTTTAGGGGTTAATATGTTTATTATAGTGGCGGCGATGTCCGGAGCGGCAGATTAGGGGTTAATAATTTTATTTTAGTGTTTGCAATGCGGGAGGGCCTCGTTTTAGGGGTTAATAGGTAGTTTATGGTGTTAGTGTACTTTTTAACACTTTAGTTATGAGTTTTATGTTACAGCTTTGTAGCGCAAAACCCATAACTACTGACTTTCAGCTTACGGTATGGATCTTGATGGTATAGGCTGTACCGCTCACTTTTTTTGTCCGGACAGGCAAACTCGTAATACCGGCGCTGTGGAAATCCCATTGAAAAAGGACTTTTTAAAAAGCTGCAGGTGTTACATTGCGTTACGGCCAAAAAAGTGTGCGGTACAGATATATCTGCAAAACTCGTAATAGCAGCGGTAGTGAAAAAGAGCCATAACACTGTTTTTTCACCCATAACGCAAAACTCGTAATCTAGCCATATTTTAATTATTGGATTGTCTTTGTTCTCTTGGTATCTTTTGTTGAAAAGTAGGGATATAAGCTGCGGAGTGTGCACATGCCTGAAACACTATATGGCAGTAGTTTTGCAAGTATGTTATCTATATTTTCTGTCATATAGTGCTCCAGATACCTACCTAGGTATCTCTTCTATCTCATCAATAAAGAATAACTGTTAACAAAGAAAATTTGATAATAGAACAAAATTGGAAGCATTTTTTATAATGGTATGCTCTGTCTGAATCACAAAAAGACATTTTTAGATCTCATATTCCCTTAATAACAATCACCAAGATTACAAGTTATGTGCTAAACCGGTTGCGTAAATAACGCTAAAAAAGAGCAGTATTGCACTCTCTATAACACTGCCATTACAAGTTACTGAAAAACCTTCTTTTGTTGTGCGGTATGGTGCGTTAAGCTCCATACCGCACAAATCCCAAGGCCTGACTTGACGTGCTCATGAACTTTTTCTCCAATAGACATCAATGGAGAGAAAGTGTTCGAAAAAAAATAACACTTATGATCGCGGAATGGCGATCCCTTTAACGCAATCCCCATTGATGTCTATGGGGAAAAGAAAGTTATGTTAAAACCTAACACCCTAACATAAACCCCTAGTCTAAATACTCCTCGCAGACACTAAATAAAGCTATTAACCCCTAAACCGCTGGCCCACCACCTCGCTACTACTATAATAAACCTATTAACCCCTAAACCGCCGCCCCCCACATAGCTACTACTTTAGTAAAGTTATTAACCCCTAAACTGCTGGAACTCCACATCACAACTACTTTAATAAAGCTATTAACCCCTAAACCGCCGGCTCACCACATCGATACTACTATAATAAAGTTATTAAGACCTAAAACGCAGGCCCCCCACATCGCTACTAATATAAAGTTATTAACCCCTAAACTGCCGGGCCCCCACATCGCAACACACTAAATTAAACTATTAACCCCTAACCCTGACTATCCCCTATACAGGTAGCCCTTTAGGTTCCAGAAGGAATGGTTGTAAATCGAAACCGTTGTAAATTGAAACCTAGTTTATAATGTAAGTCAATGGGAAGTGAGAGAGTTAGGTTCCAGGCCCCTCTCAAAATTGTCATAAGTAACACCTAATGCATTATTTTTAAAGTTTTTAAATGAAGATTTTATATGCTAAACAGCATTATAAAACTAATTAAATAATCACACAACACAGAATATATAATTAAACTAAGTTAAATGAACAAAAACATTTGCTAGAACAGCATTATAAACCTAATAAAAAATCACACAACACAGACTTTACTTGCATTTTTTTGCAAACAGTTCTTTCTATGCATTCCAATCTGGACTGATTTATAGACAGGAAGATCTTGTTCCTTTGAAAGCTGCTCGATAGCTTAGGTCTAGCTACACAGATTAATTTCAGCCTGCTTGTGTGCTTGGCTTGCATATCTTTGTTGCAACACAAGCGGACAGCTCCACCTACTGGCTATTTTAATTTTAGTGATGGTGCAAAGAGAGCTGCTGAAGGGGACAGAGTTGTTGCAAGGTCATGAGGCACCAAGGGGCAAGTCCTTTATCTGTGCCCCTCCCCTGAAGTTCCATAATAATGTTGACTAATTACAGGTTCCTTTGACAAGGAAATTATTTTAAATAATAACAAATAATACATTTATATTAAATTTCCAAGGTTAGTAACATGACAAATCATTACTATATAGTGTATGTATACTGTATGTATACAGTATCTATCAATCTATCTATCTATCTATCTACCTATCTATCTATCTGTCATCTATCTATCATGTGATACTGAATAAACTATGGGCATATTATATATATATATATATATATTTCCTTTTTTTGCTACATATGTGCAAGAAGGGTTTTTCATTTATGGTACTTGATTGCCTTTACTGCTATTTAGGAGACATTTAGACACAAATACATTAAGGTAGTTAGGCAGTTCAGCACATTAGAATGATGATATTCTTAAATAAGGGCACAAATAGTGATATGTTGCTCTTGTCTTTCCCCTATTTTTGTATTCTAGTTCATTCATGCAGGAAACTCTTTTAAAAAATAAATAAAAAAAAGCTACCTCTTGTCAGATATTGGTTCAGTATCCCTGTTTCTATGATTTTATTCACTAGCATAAAGCATAGAACATCTATATTTACAATTATCACAGAGTAGCGATATCATTCTCAATAGTTTATACATTTGTTCTTGTTGGCCCAGGAGAATTATAAATAAGTTTTGCTTGTTATTTATATATATATATATATATATATATATATATATATATATATATATATATATATATATATATATATATATATATATATATATATATACATACATACACTTACCAGCTACTTTATTAGGTGCACCTTGCTAGTACCGGGTTGGACCCCCTTTTGCCTTCAGAACTTCCTTAATTCTTCATGGCATAGATTCAACAAGGTGTTGGAAACATTCCTCAGAGATTTTAGTCCATATTGACATGATAGCATCACACAGTTGCTGCAGATTTGTTGGCTGCACATCCATGATGCAAGTTTCCTTTTACACCACATCTCAAAGGTGCTCTATTGGATTGAGATCTGGTGACTCTGAAAGCCATTGGAGTACAGTGAACTCATTCAAACTGAGAAATGTGGACTCCTTGCCCAGTGTAGCTTAGAGGAATATGGCTGCACCTCACTGACGAGGCCCATAGGAGGCCGAAATGATCATCTGGGGTTGTCATGTTCCTTATTCAAAGGAGAATTGCCTGGTGTTTTGGGGCTGGACTGGCTTTACTCGTGGGATCACACTAATATGCTTCAGGAAAGTTTTCCTTTGTGAAAAGCAGAACTGGGCTAAAAGTGACTGCTCCTAGGTGGTGACTCGACATAGAACAAGCTATTGAGCTGTTGTTCATTCCTGGTAAAGCGCATATTTTTATATACAATATTTATATACAATATTGTGCAATAATAATAGGCCACCATTAGATTTGTTGTTTTAGCAAAGGTATAATTACCATACATAATTATTTCACAGTCTTTTTATTAGAATACAACCACAAATACACAATATTTGTTTGCAGTATTAAAAAAAACAGAAAAATAAACAGAAAATTACTGCTTTTATAGGCTAAAGTGGCAAATATTTAGTGTGACCTCCCCTTACACTTGAGCAATAGCAGGAACCTGGCTCTTGTACACCTAAATTGAATGGTGCCCTAATTAATGTCATTGCTAAAACACGTATTTGTCCTACTATTTCCTGTCAAAATTACTGCTGTGAAAAAGGTATATAGGTTTGTGAAAGACATGCTTGAGCATTACATACACATGTGAAATGAGTTTAATTAATTGGAAGCTTGCTAATAAGACCAACTTTCAATCATATCTTTACATTCAAAATGCCAAATATCACATAATTTGACAGAGATAAAATCATACTTTTGCATCAGCAAGGTCACTCTCAAAGGGAAATCAGCAAACAAACTGAATGCTCAAGATGTGTTATTCAAGCTGTTATAAAGAAATGTGAAGAATCAAGAGAAGTCAAAGACAAAAAAGGACTGGAAGGGCAAGAAAACTTTCAAAATCTGAAGAAAAGTTTCTCAGAGTTTCTTCTTTGAGAGACTGGAAGAAGTCCAGCAAGGACCTGGCTCAACATTTGGCAGCTTTATCGGGATGCCAAGTTGACCCTTCAACATCCTGGTATGATGATCAGTGAAAAAGAGTATTATGGAGTGATGAATCCAAGTTTAAAATTTTGGGGTCCAATCGTTGACAATATGTGAGAAGAAGAGTTGGAGAGAGATGTAAGAATGAGTGCTTGTGGCCTTTAGTGAAACATGATGTAGGGTCTGTCCTGGTTTGGGGCTACATTTCTGCCAGTGGTTTTGTCAATCTTGTCTGAAATGATGGGATCATGAATGCTGAAAAGTACAGACAGATTTTAATTCATCATGCCATTCCTTCTGGAAAATGCCTGATTGGGAATGGTTTTATTTTTCATCATGATAATGATCCCAAGCACACTGCTAATGCAGTGAAATTATATTTGGAGAGAAAAACAGCTGATATAACATTGACAGTTGGACCAGCCTCCACAGAGTCCGGAGTCCAGACCTTAATATTATAGAGGCAGTATGGAATCACCTGGACAGTAAAAGAAATAAAAGACAACCTAAATCTAAAAAGAACTCTGGGAAGTGCGGAAAGAAGTCTGGTATATTACTTAAGGAAAGTCTCCCCAAAAGAGTTCAAGATGTGCATAGTACCAAGGGAGGTCACACTAAATACTGATTTTAGCCTAGAAAACCCATTTTGTTCTGAAAATTGTGTTTTTTTATTTTGTTTACATATTTCCTGTATTTTCTGTTTGTATATTAAAGGGACATTCAACACCAAAATTGTTATTGTTTACAAAGATAACTCCTTTAGTACCCATTCCCAGCTTTGCACAACCAACATTCAGCTAGATTACAAGTTGTGCGTTCTGACTCAAATTGTAGCGTTATGGCCCAAAATGCATCAATTTCCATAATGCAGCCATTACAATTTTGAAAAACCTCCATAGCGCAACAAAAATCCACATTTACGCACAAATCCATAATGCTTTTCAATACCAGTTGTTATTGATATATCGCAACCAAAAACCTTCACTAATCACTTCAAAAATATTATACAAAGTACACTTACACTCATACAAACATTGTACAATAAATTCATTTTTTAATAAAATATTTTAATAAAATTATAACCTATCAAAGATACGAGATCTCGGGTGTTAGTAAAAAATGCACACAAAGCCATTTTACATTGACTCACATAGACATACATGAACATACACTCATTTAGCTACATCATGTACTATTTCACAGAATGACATGACATCACTCACTTTGATGTCATGTTCCGGTGTATATGTGCTCAGGACACAGACTCTCGGGGCAGTGGTAGGGAATTGGAGACACCGACCCCTAAACCGGGGAGAGTATCCTGGACATGGATAGATGATATTCTGTGATTCATAGTTGCAAGAAGTTATTGTAGAATTTATGGAGAATAAAACATATGCATATAATATATTTTGGCTTCAATGGAAACATAAATTGATACTGTGACTTATAGGCAATAGGAGTAGCTGCAGGATTCATGTGTGAAAAATATAGCAATGTAAGATGTTCAGGCTTCAGAGTAAATTGGTAGAAGATTGACTCATAAATGCAAAGTGTGAGTGTAGAGTGCAATATTTGACTAGTTCTTGCCATCTTCTGGTTCAATATCAAATGTGTCCTTACTGAATTCAGAATTAAGAGTGTCCTCACTAGGATCAGGTATATGAATACCTATTATGGGACCAGGTTCAGGAATGTCCTCACTAAGATCAGGTAAAGGAATGCCCACACCAGGGTAAGGTTCAGGAATACCCATATCAGGGCAAGGTTCAGAAATATCCTCAGTAGGATCATGTAAAGGAATGCCCATGCCAGGGCAAGGTTCAGGAATACCCACATCAGGACAAGGTTCAGGAATATCCTCAGTAGGATCAGGTACAGGAATGCCCACTCCAGGGCAAGGTTCAGGAATGCCCACACCAAGGCAAGGTTCAGGAATATCCTCAGTAGGATCAGGTACATGAATGCCCATTCCAGGGCATGGTTAAGGATTGCCCACACCAGGGCAAGGTTCAAGGACAGAAGAACTGAGGACAGGTGTGACAACATTGAGGCTTTGTTCATGGACAATAGGATTGAAGACAGGTATGCCCTCATTAGGGTTAGAAACATGATTGTCCCAATTTCGGAAAGTTACTGAGATACTTGTACTGGGATAAGGTTCAAATATATAAAAAAAGAACCCACTTTAGAGCCAGGAACCATACTCTCTTCTGAGCAGAGGGCAAGGCTTTCTTCAGGGTTCACAAATGAAGAATTTACAAGACCCACTTTAGAGCCAAGAACCATACTTGCTTCTGAACAGAGGGCATGGCTATCTTCAGGATCAAGTATTATTACACCCATTTCCGGGTTAAACAAAGGAATACCCATACCAGGGTCAAAAACAGGAGAGTCCATCTTGATGTCAGGTTTAGTAGTATCATCATGGGAAACAGGGACAGGAATGGCCACTGGGGAATCTTGTTTTTAGTACATGTTTCCGGGTCAAGAATGTCCACTTTGGGACTAGGTTCAATAACTTTAGTACATGATTCAGGGTCAAGAACGTTCACTTGGGAACTAAGTTCAATAAAATCCTCACAGGGTTCAGTATCAGGAATTCCTGAACAGGGAACATATGTAGTAGGAAATGTAGGTTGATGCAAAGTATCTCCCAAGGAAAACATTTTCTTAGATGCAGTAACAGAAGAACTTTGAGAAAGTGGAGTGCACTAAAATATGCCACTCTCAGGTAGATGCGGAGGAATTGTGACACAAGATTCTGAGAAGTTTTATGGGGTTCAGCAGGCATACTTACTTGAGTTTGAATTTCAGGGCTAAACTCTCTAAGGGCTACCTCTGTAAAACTGAAAGGTTGTATATCTGGAACAAAGTGATCTTTTGCTTCAAGCACAGGGTTTACAGACATTGAGGCAGCATGAGAGTGATGTAAGGAATCAGCAGTTCAAAAGCAGTGTTTGTAATTGTAGAGTTTGAGAAGAGAATCCATTAAGTGTTTCAAAAACTCTTTACACGTCTGAGTTTCTGTATGCAGAAAGATTTACTTTTTCTTTTTTTAAGAGAGCTTAGATAACTGAGATTTCTTCCCGCTATGAGGCTTCTTAGGGTGGTGCCACTATGACCTGGAGTACCTTATATCAGTTTGAAAACAGAAATCCTCTTCATCACTGGATGCATAATTCTGAGATAAAAAATCAGCATAGTTTTTGAGGGGACCATTTCTCCAAACAGCAGTCTGTAAACCAGATCTCTCTTCCAGCTCTGAATCTGTCCAATCTACAGAGTCTCTGGGAATATCAGAAATAGGAAGATCAGTATTTCCATGAGAGGTTTCATGATGGGAGCTCTCTGCAGCATCTATATTGTAAATATAGCATCCCAGGATGTCATTATAGCCAATAGATTGAGGTTTAGTCTGATTTTGTGGTGAATTAAAGTTGCGCTCATACCAGTCTAATGCCAGTTCAGCTGGATCTGTGAAGTCAAACTTCTCATTGACATATTCAGATTCAGAGTCAGTATCACCAGGATAAGAATCACAGATATATGGAGTAGATGGTATTCTGGAATAGTAGTCCTGTCTCTTTAAATCTTTAAAGATCTGATATTTTCTGCTGAATCTATGAATACATTCTCTTCAGTTACATAGTCAGACTCAGAATCAGTTTTACCAAAATGGAAATCACGAACAGGAGAAGTAGATGAAATTCTAGAAAAGTGGTTCTGTCTCTATAAATCTTTATAGATCTGATTTTTTTCTGCTGAATCTATGGATACATTCTCTTCATTTTCATAGTCAGATTCAGAATCAGTTTCACCAAAATGGAAATCACGAACAGGAGGAGTAGATGAAATTCTAGAAAAGTGGTTCTGTCTCTTTAAATCTTTATAGATCTGTTTTTTTTCTGCTGAATCTATGGATACATTCTCATCATTTTCATATTCAGATTTCCAAAATGGAAATCATGAACATGAGGAATAGAGGATACTCTAGAATGGGAGTACTGGATCTTCTGTTTTTCATTTTAGGGATAGCTTGGGTCTAAGATAGCTTGTAATATTTTATTTTTCTTGCCGGGTCAGGGCTTCCACTACCACTCCAGAGTCCTTTCTTAGGCATTATCTTTCTGTCCTTTTCCAGTGTATTTGTGCTCAAAGCAAAGGAATCTTAACTCCTGCAATATATTGGTGTTTGTAATATAACTTATAAATAATTATAAGACTACAGTCACCAGTCCCAAAAAGAAACTAGATAGGTCCCTCAGACTTATCTAAAAACTAGAAATACAGAAAGATATGGGATGGCTCTAAATAGAATACCAACATATACAATGTTTGTCACTATCAAGCTTATACTAGTGAATAATGATTATTGTTAAATACTGTTATTACTTAAAAGCAACAATATAAAAGATACTAAGATTAAATGCTATACAATTTAAAACATATAAACAGTAACACATACACCAAGCAATTATGCCAGACACATATGAAACCACATGAAAAATCACATAAACCACATATGAAATCACATAAAATATGTAGAAAGAAAAACATATAAATACATATAGAAATAATATATAATAATATGCAAATTAGGTTAAGCTTATAAGCTGTGTTAACAGTGATGCTTTGGCGTATAATGAATCTGCTGAAAAGCAGACTTGAAGTAAAAAGGTGTGTCTTTGTGAACCTAATGTGCATATCTTACCCAGAATCCTTTGCTGCATTGGGAACACTGTAATTCAGAGGTTTTCTGTGGGAAAAACAAGCTTTCTGGCCTGACTAGATTTGTTAATGAACTACAAAATGAGTTATTTTCTCTATATTTTGTGCATAGTGGAGGACTTTAAACTCACCTTTTACCTCCCCCTAATTTTAAATTTTGTTGTATTTTGCCTCCAAATCAACTTCACCAAGCAATGATTCAAACCTTCTCCCATCTGATGAGTAGCAAAAACTATGAAACAGTCTGTCCTGGGATAGTTATGAATCACTGCAATAACCCTAGTTAAGCTTATAAGATGTATGAACAGCAATGCTTTGGTGTATAGGGAATCTGCTGAAAAGCAGACTTGAAGTAAAAATGTGTGTCATTGTGAAACTAATTTGCATATATTACCCAGAATCCTTTGCTGCATTGGAAACACTGTAATTCAGAGGTTTTCTGAGGCAAAAACAAGCCTTCTGGTCTGTCAAGATTTGTTAATGAACTACACAATGAGTTATTTTATATATATATACATATGGCTAAAATTAATGAGAAAGGAATATAGATAAACAGGGAGGGTCCATCGCTCCCAAAAATAATAATAACAATAAAAATAGAAATAGATTTCCATCTAATAGAATTTCCCAAAAACAGGTCATACATACAAATAATGAAAGTAATGGCTATAGGCTGCAGGGACATATAAAAAATAAAAAACAAAAGAGACATCAAAACTTTGAAAAAAATAGAAATATAAGTATGGATAAACAATATGAAAATGGTCAGCCTTCTTTTTTAGGGTTTCAAATGAGAAAACACGATACACAGACACAACACAGGTATCAAGATAAGCCCCAAACCCCACAATAGAGAAGACACAATGAGAAAAGAAGATTGGAAGAAAGTATAGGGGATGTAGAACAGGACGCCTTGTTCGAAATAAAAAAACACAAAAAAGAAAAGAACAAACAAAAATTGGGACTATTAAAAAGTGTCAAAATACTTAATTTAATGGATAAACAGTTTTCTGAAAGTACCATGGACCTATTCAGCAAAGGTCTGTCTTTTGCCCCTACTAGAGGGCCCAATCCCTTTACACTTTTCGTAGATGTACACAAATTTGTAAGGAAACTTACATTGGATAGGCATTTCAAAAAGGTAAAAAAGGAAAGATTAGGAACATTGAAAAATATTGAACCCAATACCCTAACAGATGAGGATTTGGATACTCTAATAACCTTAGAAGAATTAGGGGCAAATATAGATATAGATATAGAAGAACTAAATGGAGAAGAAAGGGAAATAAAAAACACACTAATTTAAAACCAAATTCTACATTTTATCCTGTTTCCTCTAAAGGCAACTTTATTCCAGTTTTTGAACATTTAGTGATACAAGAACTAGATGAATACAGTAAGAACTATAAAATAAAACATGATAATTTAAGTAAAAAAGAAAAAAATGGAACTGGATTTTTTAAAAAAGGATGTAAACATTGTGGTTAGAGAAGCGGACAAAGGGGGCAGAGTAGTCATCCAAAATAGGAATGACTATGTAAAGTAAGCTAAAATATTGTTGGATGATGACATAACGTACAAAAAATGATCCAGAAATCCTACTAGTATATTAAAACTACAGTACACCAGTTTATTGGATACTGCAAAACATAATGGTATTCTAAATGATAACAAATTTATTTTGTTAAAAAGGAAGGACCCAAAAACAGCTATCTTTTATCACCTTCCAAAGGTACATAAAGATGCTGTGAATCCTCCAGGTAGACCTATAATCTCCGGGATTGATTCTCTCACCTCACCCTTGTCAGAATATGTGGATTATTTTTTGCAGCTGATTGTACTGACAATGAAATCTTATATCAAAAACACTCCAGATGCAATAAAAAAATGACAAAACTAAAATGGGATGAATGCTATTTTTGGGTGACAGTAGATGTGACGGCATTGTACACCAACATCCCACAGGCTTTGGCCATAAAAGCAATAGAATTCAGGTTAAGATCTTTGACAGATCTGGCCTAGAGCAAACAAGAATTCCTTTTGGAGGCTATACGCTTCATTCTGGAAAAAAAATGTTTTTTTTTTTAGAGTGTATTCTATTTACAGGTTGGCGGTACAGCTATGGGCACTAAATTTGCTCCTAGCTACGTCAATCTGTATATGGGATATTGGGAGAAGAAAAATATCTGGAAAAATTACCCATATATGGAAAATGTAGTAAATTGGGCCAGATTTATAGATGACATTTTTTTAATCTGGAAAGGAGAGGAAGAAAATTTGAAGGACTTTATTCTATATCTAAATAACAATGACATGAATCTAAGTTTCACTGAAAAATATAGTAGAACAGAGATAGAATTTTTAGATTTAGTCCTATACCACCAAAATGGTGATAGTAAGACCAGACTATAAGGCCTACTGATCAAGCCAATAGAAAAAAGGAAATGTCCAAATGAACACTAAAAAATATCTGCTCAAAACAATTTATGCCCGGACCAAAAAAATATATATTATAGGTCAATGCTCCCAAGCAGCCAGGCTCCTCAATTATGCCTTAAGAGTATACTCCGTCACCTTGCAACTCCGATGACATCACTTTCTTGGCAACCGCTTGTGTTCCCGGATCACTAGGGGCTTAATGGGTCTCCAGGGACTACAGGGACTCTGTATCCTTCATTCACCGCTCACCGTCCACTGCTTTGAGTTATAGATCCTGGATAGTTGAATTGTCCACAAACGGAAAATGTGATATCCAAGAGGAGGATTCCTAAGTCAGGAACCATTAAGCAAATGCCAGAGTAAGAAAAGTCCGGGTGGCAGTGCAGCTTTGGCTATTGGCTTGGGCAAAAAAGTAACAATGTTATAAAGCAGATAGCCAGTACCCGATTCCAATGTTTAAAATTTAACTTTTATTCTCAATTAGAGTTTAAAACATGGAGGGTAGAGTACCCAAAAATTCAAAAACAGACTGACATGTTTCGGCTTAGCGCCGTAATCATAGTCCTTAAAACTTAACACACACACTGATGTTTAAAAATCCACCTCTTGTTTCTGATTGGTGGAAATGTTAATTACACAAATTTAAAGGTACAATAAAAAGTTCTCGTATATAACATTAGTATGCCATGAGCTAAGATGAAAAAATATATGTTTATATATATACCTTGGTACACAGGATTTTAAATACTATGCCTATCTGCAGATGTTTCGATTGAGCCAGTTTATAAATATAATATGTAATTAAATATACACTAATCCTATAACCCTGGCTTCATATTCAAAACCTTTACCTTGTTGGAAGAAACTGGGAACATCCTACTTAATACTACTTGCTTATTTAGATATACTCAAAAAATGCAAAAAATGCATGAAATTCGTGAGAAAATGTATACAGATTCAAATTGAATAAAGGACCTTGTATAATATATTCGCAACATACATCATTCAAGAACAGATGAATTAATCATCGCATGTGATATATGATAAACATAAGAACATATATATATATAAAAAACTTTTTTTTCTTTGAACAGACTGCATGTCATAACACATCACAAAGGTTCCCATAGAGTACAAATTTGAGCATAAACAGGACACATGTGAAACATGCGAACCATATAACCCATAATATCGTGTGCACTCATTCACCCTTGGGAGAAGGGGGAGGGTCAAATCTAATGCCAATGATTAATAAAGTCATATTCAGAGTTCAGACCAAAGGGCACCTTGGTCTGAAGCATGAAAATCCAATACATTTCTTGTCTGGATAAAACCTGGTATTTGTCCCCCCCTCCTCTGGGTCTGAATCTTCTTTATGATCATCCATTTGAGCGAATCAAAATTTTTATCATTGGTCCTCACAAAGTGGTCCACCAATGGGGTACTTATCTTCCCCACATTAATGGTGGACAAGTGCTCACAAATGCGTGAGCGTACTTCCCTTGTGTTAAGCCCTATATATTTCAGGTTGCAATTTGAGCACCATAGTAGGTAGATACAGAAATCCTATCAGCCAATCGGAATTCGAGGGACGCCATCTTGGATGATGTCATTTAAAGGAACCGTCATTCGTCGTTCAGTCGTCGGCCAGGATGGATGTTCCGTGTCGGAGGTCTTCAGGATGCTGCCGCTCCGCTCCAGATGGATGTCGATAGAAGATGCCGCCTGGATGAAGACTTCAATCGGATGGAAGATCTCTTCTGCCCCGCTTGGATGAAGACTTCAATCGGATGGAAGACCTCTTCTGCCCCGCTTGGATGAAGACTTCTACCGGATCATGGACATCTTCAGCCCCCCGCTTGGGCTTGGATCAGGACATCGGAGGAGCTCTTCAGGACGGATCGGTGAACCTGGTATGGTGAAGATAAGGTAGGAAGATCTTCAGGGGCTTAGTGTTAGGTTTATTTAAGGGGGGGTTGGGTTAGATTAGGGGTATGTGGGTGGTGGGTTGTAATGTTGGGGGGGGTATTGTATGTTTTTTTTACAGGCAAAAGAGCTGAATTTCTTGGGGCATGCCCCGCAAAGGGCCCTGTTCAGGGCTGGTAAGGTAAAAGAGCTTTTAACTTTAGTAATTTAGAATAGGGTAGGGCATTTTTTATTTTGGGGGGTTTTGTTGTTTTATTAGGGGGCTTAGAGTAGGTGTAATTAGTTTAAAATTGTTGTAATATTTTTCTTATGTTTGTAGATATTTTTTTATTTTTTGTAACTTAGTTCTTTTTTATTTTTTGTACTTTAGTTAGTTTATTTCATTGTAGTTATTTGTAGATATTGTATTTAAATAATGTATTGATAGTGTAGTGTTAGGTTTAATTGTAGGTAATTGTAGGTATTTTATTTCATTAATTTAATGATAGTATAGTGTTAGGTTTAATTGTAACTTAGGTTAGGATTTCTTTTACAGGTAAATTTGTAATTATTTTAACTAGGTAACTATTAAATAGTTCTTAACTATTTAATAGCTATTGTACCTAGTTAAAATAATTACAAAGTTGCCTGTAAAATAAATATTAATCCTAAAATAGCTACAATGTAATTATAACTTATATTGTAGCTATATTAGGGTTTATTTTACAGGTAAGTATTTAGCTTTAAATAGGAATAATTTATTTAATAAGAGTTAATTAATTTCGTTAGATTAAAATTATATTTAATTTAGGGGGGTGTTAGTGTTAGGGTTAGACTTAGCTTTAGGGGTTAATACATTTATTAGAATAGCGGTGAGCTCCGGTCGGCAGATTAGGGGTTAATAATTGAAGTTAGGTGTCGGCGATGTTAGGGAGGGCAGATTAGGGGTTAATACTATTTATTATAGGGTTAGTGAGGCGGATTAGGGGTTAATAACTTTATTATAGTAGTGCTCAGGTCCGCTCGGCAGATTAGGGGTTAATAAGTGTAGGCAGGTGGAGGCGACGTTGTGGGGGGCAGATTAGGGGTTAATAAATATAATATAGGGGTCGGCGATGTTAGGGCAGCAGATTAGGGGTACATAAGGATAATGTAAGTAGCGGCGGTTTAAGGAGCAGCAGATTAGGGGTTAATAATAATATGCAGGGGTCAGCGATAGCAGGGGTGGCAGAATAGGGGTTAATAAGTGTAAGGTTAGGGGTGTTTAGACTCGGGGTACAAGTTAGAGTGTTAGGTGCAGACGTAGGAAGTGTTTCCGCATAGCAAAAAATGGGGCTGCGTTAGGAGCTGAACGCGGCTTTTTTGCAGGTGTTAGGTTTTTTTTCAGCTCAAACAGCCCCATTGTTTTCTATGGGAGAATCGTGCACGAGCACGTTTTTGAGGCTGGCCGCTTGCGTAAGCAACTCTGGTATCGAGAGTTGAAGCTGCGTTAAAAATGCTCTACGCTCCTTTTTTGGAGCCTAACACAGCCTTTATGTGGACTCTCAATACCAGAGTTATTTTTATGGTGCCGCCAGAAAAAAGCCGGCGTTAGCTACGCGGGTCCTTACCGACAAAACTCTAAATCTAGGCCTTAGAAAGTTAAAAAGTCACTTTTATTTTACAAATGTTTAAAAAGTCCCTGGAGGGGTCCAATTTATTAAAGTGCGGACAGCCATGATACAATAGAGCATGTCATGTCCGCCGCACATCAATAAATGCTGACAGCATACGCTGTCGGCATTTATCATTGCACAAGCAGTTCTAATGAACTTCTTGTGCAATGCTGCACCCTGCCAATCGGCTACTAGCAGGAGGTGTCAATCATCGTATAGGATCAGGTGGATTGAAGAACGCAGCCTCAGGCAGCAGATCAGTTATGGAGCAGCAGTCTTTAGAGCTGTGCTTCATAACTGCTATTTTCCGGCGAGCCTGAAGGATCACATGGAAACAGGGGCATCAAGTTCCATTCAGAGCTTGATAATTTGGCGCCATAGATTGGATGCTAGCAGGGGGTGTCAATCATTGTATAGGATTGGGTGGATTGAAGAACGTAGCCTCAGAGGCAAACGATCAGTTATGGAGCAGTGGTCTTCAGACCGCTGCTTCATAACTGCTGTTTCCAGCGAGCCTGAAGGCTCACGCGGAAACAGGGGCATCAAGCTCCATTCGGAGCTTGATAATTCGGCGCCATAGAGTTAAAAAAAACTACATTTCTAGTTATACTTCCATAAACATAAAATTATTATCCTGCAATGTGGGAAAATAAAAACATAATTTATGTAAGAACTTACCTGATAAATTCATTTCTTTCATATTAGCAAGAGTCCATGAGCTAGTGCCGTATGGGATATACATTCCTACCAGGAGGGGCAAAGTTTCCCAAACCTCAAAATGCCTATAAATACACCCCTCACCACACCCACAAATCAGTTTAACGAATAGCCAAGAAGTGAGGTGATAAGAAAAAAGTGCGAAAGCATGAAAAAAATAAGGAATTGGAATAATTGTGCTTTATACAAAAAAATCATAACCACCATAAAAAGGGTGGGCCTCATGGACTCTTGCTAATATGAAAGAAATGAATTTATCTGGTAAGTTCTTACATAAATTATGTTTTCTTTCATGTAATTAGCAAGAGTCCATGAGCTAGTGACGTATGGGATAATGAATACCCAAGATGTGGAACTTCCACGCAAGAGTCACTAGAGAGGGAGGGATAAAATAAAGACAGCCAATTCCGCTGAAAAACCATCCACACCCCAAAATAAAGTTTCAATCTAATATTGAAACAAACTGAAAATATAAGCAGAAGAATCAAACTGAAACAGCTGCCTGAAGTACTTTTCTACCAAAAACTGCTTCAGAAGAAGAAAACACATCAAAATGGTAGAATTTAGTAAAAGTATGCAAAGAAGACCAAGCTGATCAACCGAAGCTTCATTCCTAAATGCCCAGGAAGTAGAAACTGACCTAGTAGAATGAGCTGTAATCCTATGAGGCAGAGTTTTGTCCGACTCAACATAAGCATGATGAATCAAAGACTTTAACCAAGATGCCAAAGAAATGGCAGAAGCCTTCTGGCCTTTCCTGGAACCGGAAAAGATAACAAATAGACTAGAAGTCTTTCGGAAATCTTTAGTAGCTTCAACATAATATTTCAAAGCTCTAACTACATCCAAAGAATGCAACAATCTTTCCTTAGAATTCTTAGGATTTGGACACAATGAAGGAACCACAATTTCTCTACTAATGTTGTTAGAATTCACAACCTTAGGTAAAAATTTAAATGAAGTTCGTAACACCGCCTTATCCTGATGAAAAATCAGAAAAGGAGACTCACAAGAAAGAGCAGATAATTCAGAAACTCTTCTAGCAGAAGAGATGGCCAAAAGAAACAAAACTTTCCAAGAAAGTACAGGTTTTATACGAACCAAAGCCTGTACAAAACAATGAATATCAGGAAGATTAGCAAACAGCACAGAAAGAGCAGACATTTGTCCTTTCAAGGAACTTGCAGACAAACCTTTATCCAGACCATCCTGAAGAAACTGTAAAATTCTAGGAATTCTGAAAGAATGCCAAGAAAAATGATGAGAAGAACACCAAGAAATGTAAGTCTTCCAGACTCGATAATATATCTTCCTAGACACAGATTTACGAGCCTGTAACATAGCATTAATTACAGAGTCAGAGAAACCTCTATGACTGAGAATCAAGCGTTTAATCTCCATACCTTCAAATTTAATGATTTGAGATCCTGATGGAAAAAAGAACCTTGCGATAGAAGGTCTGGTCTTAACGGAAGAGTCCACGGTTGGCAAGTAGCCATCCGAACAAGATCCGCATACCAAAACCTGTGAGGCCATGCTGGAGCCACCAGCAGAACAAACGAACGCTCCTTTAGAATCTTGGAAATCACTCTTGGAAGAAGAACTAGAGGCGGAAAGATATAAGCAGGATGATACTTCCAAGGAAGTGACAATGCATCCACTGCTTCCGCCTGAGGATCCCTGGATCTGGACAGATACCTGGGGAGCTTCTTGTTTAGATGAGAAGCCATCAGATCTATTTCTGGAAGTCCCCAGATTTGAACAATCTGAAGAAATACCTTTGGGTGAAGAGACCATTCGCCTGGATGTAAAGTCTGGCGACTGAGATAATCCGCTTCCCAATTGTCTATACGTGGGATGTGAACCGCAGAAATTAGACAGGAGCTGGATTCCGCCCATGCAAGTATTCGAGATACTACTTTCATAGCCAGAGGACTGTGAGTCCCTCCTTGATGATTGACATATGCCACGGTTGTGACATTGTCCGTCTGAAAACAAATGAACGATTCTCTCTTCAGAAGAGGCCACGACTAAAGAGCTCTGAAAATCGCACAGAGTTCCAAAATGTTGATTGGTAATCTCGCCTCCTGAGATTCCCAAACCCCCTGCACTGTCAGAGACCCCCATACAGCTCCCCAACCTGTCAGACTCGCATCTGTTGAGATCACAGTCCAGGTTGGAAGAACAAAAGAAGCCCCTTGAATTAAACGATGGTGATCTGTCCACAACGTCAGAGAGTGTCGTACAATCGGTTTTAAAGATATTAATTGTGATATCTTTGTATAATCCCTGCACCACTGGTTCAGCATACAGAGCTGAAGAGGTCGCATGTGAAAACGAACAAAGGGGATCGCGTCCGATGCAGCAGTCATAAGACCTAGAATTTCCATGCATAAGGCTACTTAAGGGAATGATTGAGACTGAAGGTTTCGACAAGCTGAAACCAATTTCAGATGTCTCTTGTCCGTCAAAGACAGAGTCATGGACACTGAATCTATCTGGAAACCTAAAAAGGTTACCCTTGTCTGAGGAATCAATGAACTCTTTGGTAAATTGATCCTCCAACCATGTTCTTGAAGAAACGATACAAGTCGATTCGTATGAGATTCTGCTAAATGTGAAGACTGAGCAAGTACCAAGATATCGTCCAAATAAGGAAATACCACAATACCCTTTTCTCTGATTACAGATAGAAGGGCACCGAGAACCGTTGTAAAAATCCTTGGAGCTGTTGCTAGGCCAAACGGCAGAGCCACAAACTGGTAATGCTTGTCTAGAAAAGAGAATCTCAGAAACTGAAAATGATCTGGATGAATCGGAATGTGCAGATATGCATCTTGTAAATCTATTGTGGACATATAATGCCCTTGCTGAACAAAAGGCAGAATAGTCCTTATAGTTACCATTTTGAATGTTGGTATTCTTACATAACGATTCAATATTTTTAAATCCAGAACTGGTCTGAAGGAATTCTCCTTCTTTGGTACAATGAATAGATTTGAGTAAAACCCCAGACCCTGTTCCAGAACTGGAACTGGCACAATTACTCCAGCCAACTCTAGATCTGAAACACATTTCAGAAACGCTTGAGCCTTCACTGGATTTATTGGAATGCGAGAAGGAAAAAATCTTCTTGCAGGAGGCCTTATCTTGAAACCTATTCTGTACCCTTGTGAAAGAATGTTCTGAATCCAAAGACTGTGAAACGAATTGATCCAAATTTCTTTGAAAAATCGTAATCTGCCCCCTACCAGCTGGGCTGGAATGAGGGCCGCACCTTCATGTGGACATGGGAGCTGGCTTTGGCTTTCTAAAAGGCTTGGATTTATTCCAGACTGGAGATGGTTTCCAAACAGAAACCGTTCCTGTAGAGGAAGGATCAGGCTTTTGTTCCTTATTCTGACGAAAGGAACGAAAACGATTAGCAGCCCCATATTTACCTTTAGATTTTTTATCCTGTGGTAAAAAAGTTCCTTTCCCCCCAGTAACAGTTGAAATAATAGAATCCAACTGTGAACCAAACAATTTATTACCTTGGAAAGAAAGGGATAGCAAAGTTGACTTAGAAGACATATCAGCATTCCAAGTTTTAAGCCATAAAGCTCTTCTAGCTAAAATAGCTAAAGACATATACCTGACATCAACCCTAATAATATCAAAGATGGCATCACAAATAAAGTTATTAGCATGTTGAAGAAGATTAACAATGCTATGAGAATTATGATCTGTTACTTGTTGTGCTAAAGCCTCCAACCAGAAAGTTGAAGCTGCAGCAACATCCGCCAAAGATATAGCAGGCCTAAGAAGATTATCTGAACATAAATAAGCTTTTCTTAGAAAGGATTAAATTTTCCTATCTAAAGGATCCTTAAAAGAAGTACTATCTGCCGTAGGAATAGTAGTACGTTTAGCAAGAGTAGAGATAGCCCCATCAACTTTAGGGATTTTGTCCCAAAACTCTAATCTGTCAGATGGCACAGGATACAATTTCTTAAACCTTTTAGAAGGAGTAAAAGAATTACCCAGATTATTCCATTCCCTGGAAATTACTTCAGAAATAGCATCAGGGACGGGAAAAACTTCCGGAATAACTACAGGAGGTTTAAAAACCGTATTTAAACGTTTAGATTTAGTATCAAGAGGACCAGATTCCTCTATTTCTAATGCAATTAAGACTTCTTTAAGTAATGAACGAATAAATTCCATTTTAAATAAATATGAAGATTTATCAGTGTCAATTTCTGAAACAGAATCCTCTGAACCAGAGAAATCATCATCAGAAACAGAATCAGAATGATGATGTTCATTTAAAAATTCATCTGATAAATGAGAAGTTTAAAAAGTCTTTTTACGTTTACTGGAAGGAGGAATAACAGACATAGCCTTCCTAATAGATTTAGAAACAAAATCTCTTATGTTAACAGGAACACCCTGAGTATTAGATGTTGATGGAACAGCAACAGGTAATGGAACATTACTAAAGGAAATAATATCTGCATTAGCAAGTTTATCATGACATTCATCACAAACAACAGCCGGAGGGACAGTTACCACAAGTTTACAACAAATGCACTTAACTTTGGTAGATCCAGCATCAGGCAGCGAATTTCCAGAAGTAGCTTCTGATCCAGGATCAATCTGAGACATCTTGCAATATGTAATAGAAAAAACAACATATAAAGCAAAATTTATCAAATTCCTTAAATGACAGTTTCAGGAATGGGAAAAAATGCCAATGAACAAGCTTCTAAGAAGCAAATAAACAATGAGACTTAAATAATGTGGAGGCAATAATGACGCCCATATTTTTTAGCGCCAAAAAAGACACCCACATTATTTGGTGCCTAAATTCTTTGGCGCCAAAAATGACGCCACATCCGGTGACGCCGACATCTTTAGTGCAAAAACATCAAAAAAATGACGCAAATACAAACAACTTTCGGTGACAAGTATGACGCCGGAAATGACTAAGAAAAAAAAAATTTGCGCCAAAAAAGTCCGCGCCAAGAATGACGCAATAAAAAGAAGCATTTTCAGCCCCCGCGAGCCTAACAGCCCACAGGAAAAAAGTCAAATTTTAAGGTAAGAAAAATTTATTATTCAAATGCATTATCCCAAATAATGAAACTGACTGTCTGAAATAAGGAATATTGAACATCCTGAATCAAGGCAAATAAATGTTTAAACACATATATTTAGAACTTTATATAAAAGTGCCCAACCATAGCTTAGAGTGTCACAGAAAATAAGACTTACTTACCCCAGGACACTCATCTACATGTAGTAGAAAGCCAAACCAGTACTGAAACGAGAATCAGTAGAGGTAATGGTATATATAAGAGTATATCGTCGATCTGAAAAGGGAGGTAAGAGATGAATCTCTACGACCGATAACAGAGAACCTATGAAATAGATCCCGTAGAAGGAGACCATTGAGTTCAAATAGGCAATACTCTCTTCACATCCCTCTGACATTCACTGCACTCTGAGAGGAAAACTGGGCTCCAGCCTGCTGCGAAGCGCATATCAACGTAGAATCTAGCACAAACTTACTTCACCACCTCCATGGGAGGCAAAGTTTGTAAAACTGATTTGTGGGTGTGGTGAGGGGTGTATTTATAGGCATTTTGAGGTTTGGGAAACTTTGCCCCTCCTGTTTGGAATGTATATCCCATACGTCACTAGCTCATGGACTCTTGCTAATTACATGAAAGAAACAAGTGATCAGAAAAAAAAATCATATGAAATTGAAAACATAGGTGTGGTGCCCCCTTTTTTCTTTTTATAGTTGTTACTACATTGTGTTTCTATGGTTGCCATAATATTGTGTCTGGTTATAAAACATATTGGCCTTGTAAAGTCCAGTGTGACATAATCCTTGTTTTAGATTGGTTGATTGTGTTTCTTTTCAGAACTTTATTTAATCAATAAATGTTTTAGAGTTAAACCAATGGAGGTTACCTTGAAAATCCACACATGAGAGATGAGTTAAAATAAGTGATAAGAAAATGACTTAACTTTTGTTTGTCTCTGCTTTACAATGACAATAACATACCTGTAAAATTATTTGAAAAGAAAATTTTAATCTTGCAAGAAACCTCATTATGGGTATAAACATGTAAAGAAATTAAACATTTTATTTACTTAAGTTGCTGAAAAATATTTGGTTTCCACTGAATATTTTTACCTGTTTTCCAAAAGTCTGGATCAACATTTTTAAGGCTCTACAGTGTAGCTTACTATCTTACATTGTTCACTAAAATATTCTTTTAAACAACAATTAGTTTGAAATTTCACTTAAAGGGACACTGAACCCAATTTTTTTCTTTCGTAATTCAGATATAGCATGCAATTTTAAGCAGCTTTCTAATTTACTCCTATTATCACATTTTCTTCATTCTCTTGGTATCTTTATTTGAAAAGCAAGAATATAAGTTTAGATGCCGGCCCATTTTTGGTGAACAACCTGGGTTGTTCTTGCTGATTGGTGGATAAATGCATCCACCAATAAATAAGTGCTGTCCAAGGTTCTGAACCAAAAATTGACTGGCTCCTTAGCTTTGATGCCTTCTTTTTCAAATAAAGATAGCAAGAGATTGAAGAAAATTTGATAATAGGAGTAAACTAGTTGATAAGCTGTCTGTGTGTTAAAATTAAACCCCCCAAGCTACAAAAAATAAAAAAGTAGAAATACAGAAACAAAGCTATCCAAAATAATAAAATTAAACATAAACTAATACCCCTATAAAAATAACCCCCCAAATAAAAACACCCCTTAATCTAAAACTAAACTACCAATAGCCCTTTAAAGGGCTTTTTGTAGGGCATTGCCCTAAAGAAATCAGCTCTTTTACATTAAAAATAAACAAAGTCCCCCCTAACAGTAAAACCCTCCACCACCAACCCCCCCCCAAAAAAAACCTAACACTAATAAACATAAACTACCCATTGCCCCTAAAGGGGAATTTGTATGAGAATTGCCCTTAAAGGGGCATTCAGCTCTTTTTCACTGCCCTTAAAAGGGCATTCAGCTCTTGCAATTTGCCCCCCCAAAAAACCTAATTAAAAAAACAACTCCCCCAAAAATAAAAAAAACAAACACTAAAGCCCAAAATAAGTACTCATGATTTCAGAAGTCCGGCAGAAAGGTCTTCTTCCAGGGGGGTCTATCATCTTCATCCACAGCGAAGGCGGCGCAGAGTGGAGGTCTGGATCGGTCTTCCCAGATGTGGCGATCCTCGGCGGTGGTCATCAGTGGCGGCGGTGGCGGTCCTCGGCGGTGGCAGTCCTCAGAGGCATGGAGGCTCCTCTTCATCCGATGTCTGTGGTATTGGAGGCTCCTCTTCATCCGATGTCTGTGGTATACTAAATATTGAATACAAGGCACCTGCAATCAATTTGGGGTACCTTGCATTCCTATTGGCTGAATTTTTCAAAACAGCCAATAGGATTAGAGCTACTAAAATCCTATTGGCTGCTCAAATCTGCCAATAAGATTTCAGTAGCGCTCATCCTATTGGTTGATTTTGAAAATTTCAGCCAATAGGAATTCAAGGTACCCCAATAAATATGGAGTACCTTGAATTCAATCTTCAGTGTGCAGTGGACCATCGCATTAAGAGGAACCGCCGATGACTGCTGCCAAGGATCGCCACTTCAGAGAAGACCGCTCCGGACCTCTTCTCTGCGCCGCCTTCACTATGTATGAAGATGATGGACCCACCTGGAAGAAGACCTTCTCCGCCGGACTTCTGAAACCGTGAGTACCTATTTGTGGCTTTAGTATTAGGTGTTATTTTAATTTTGGGTTTTTTTTGTTTTTTTAGGTTAAGTTTTTTTGGGGCAAATTGCAAAAGAGCTGAATGCCCTTTTAAGGGCAGTGAAAAAGAGCTGAATGTCCTTTTAAGGGCAATGCCCATACAAATGCCCCTTTGGTAGTTTAGGCTTATTAGTGTTAGGTTTTTATTTTGGTTGGTTTAGTGGGTGGGGGTTTTACTGTTTGGGGTGACTTGGTTTATTTGTAATATAAAAGAGCTGATTTATTTAGGACAGTGCCCTACAAAAAGCCTGTTTAAGGGCTATTGGTAGTTTAGCATTAGATTAGGGGTTTTTTAATCTTGGGGGGGGTATTTTCATAGGGATTAGTAGTATTTTTTTTATTGTAATTTACGGTTAATTTAGGGGGTGTTAGGTTAGGGGGGTTAGTCATTAAATTAGTTTTTAGCGTTGTGGGGGTTGGCGGTGTAGGAGTTAATCGGTAAATTAGGTTTAATGTGTAGTGGGGTGTTGGCGGATTAGGGTTAATAGATGCATTAGGTAGTTTGCGATGTTGGGGTTTGCGGATTTAGGGGTTAATAATTTTATTAGGTAGTTGGAGGGTTTTTCTTAATAATTCGTGCAGGTGGTTAGTTTATTTTTTTCTTAATACTTAGTACGGGTGGTTATTTTTTTTTTTTAAATACTTATTGTGGCGTTTAGGATTTTTTTTTTAATACTTATTGCAGGCGGCTATGTTTTTTTTAATACTTATTGCAAATGTAAAAAAGAACTATCTGATAGCAGCACAGATAAGTGTGAGCTGTACACCTATATAGCTTTTGAAGTAATTTGGTTGAGTATTTTTAGAGTTACTAAGTATTGAAAAGGGGAATTGTTAAAATGATAAAAAGGATCAGCTTAACATACAGCAAAAACAGCAAACCTATCTTTATGATATTTGATATTCAGATATTTTATTTACACACATGCTCAGAGTGAAATATATCTAAACAGGTTTAGTGCTTTTTATTTAGCTTCCCTCAAACAAGATAACAACAACTCTTTTAGTGTAAATGCTTTAATGCCACAGGTGGTTTAGTGGGTTATGAAGGAGCAGTCTGATAACCGCTGCTTCTTAAGTCTCGGCTGCAGGCTCGCTCCAGAGCTGATATCAAAGCTTAAATAGACCCTGAGGCTATTTCTCATAGCTGATAAAAACCAGACAGACAGACCGACAGACAGACAGAGACAGACAGACAGACAGACAGATAGATAGATAGATCATTAGCATATGTTTCAACTGTTCCACAGTGTGTTGGATACCCCTGAATAGGGATATTAGCCCTGTAGTCCCACAGTGATTACTACTAATGGTATAATAGACTGGGTGCTAAGGATAGTAAACATGTATTGATTCCTAGAAAACCATTAACAATATTCACTGTAGCAGATTGGCAGTGTATAAATAGCTGGTATGTGTAAGTTCCACCATTATTTAACTTCTAAAGTAAAAAGGATGACACAATGTTGTCCTCTACACTAAACTCAGAAGGGGGAAGATAGGTTTTAAATGGATCCTGGTGACCGCACCCCAGCAGGGAAAGAAAACTGCAATCTCGTTCCCCATCACAAGCTACAGTGGAAACACCCGTAAAGCTATAATAAAGAACGAGGATGTCCCTGCAGCTGCATGGATTTGCTTTTAACTTTAGTTGAGACAGTGGGCTTTAAAAGCCCATGTCACCTACCTAATGTATTTACTTTAAGGGAGTAAATAAAGGCACCACACAACACACAATACCCTTCACATAAATGGGGATTACCCATTTTCAAATGAAGTGCCTCATGCCCCTTTAGGTAGCAACCAATTGATATTGAAATTTCAAACACATCTCTTCTTTGTGACTTTTAGAGCAATCCAGACTTTGAAAGACATCCCAATATAAAGTGAGCTCACTTTTGAAAGAGGAGAAGCCCCTCTTTTAAAGGATGGATCACATGCCCAGGTGACTATCAGCTGATCACCATAGCAACAGCAATCAACTGACTAAAGTATATGAAACAACATCAGATGGTTGAGTATCACCTAAAAAATACATAGATAGACCTGAGACCCCTTATTTAGAAGCACCAAAGTTGTGACCGTCCAGCAGCCAGATTTTGTCATAACCATGAAAAGTACAGCACAGCTTTGTTTTTATTATGTGGGGTTTTTGAGAGGCATTTATTACCCTCTCACTGCAAAAGATATGTAATAAGACCCCTTAATTAAAAGGCTGAGGTCATATAATTCAAGTAGTAAGGGGTTACATGACGTTATAGCTATCAAATAATTATCATAGTAATAATTGTCACCTACTAGCCTTTTTGTGTTGTTAATTTTAGAGCTCATAATTTCATGTTTCTGTGAACTAATAGAAGCATTACAGGAATTAACATAAATGAAAAGTATATGATGTGAAATACCATAGAGAATATTTTTGTGCAATTACTTTATATTTGCTGTTTTTACTATTTTTTGCTACATCTAGTGAGATTGGAAAGGGGGTAAGTACATGAATAAATTGTCAAAATGGGTTACGCCACCGCTCTGGGAAATCGGATTTTAGTGTAATTTTAATAAAAAAATAATTGTAATCTTTTAATGGTTAGATATTTTTAACCTACTCATTTTCTGCATAAATTTCAAGATGGTGAAAAGTTACAAAAATAATATATTTTGGCCTAGAATTTAAAGTAGACAGCAAAAATATTAGCTCTATTTTGTGTTAACATTTATTGAGCATCTTCAATAGTGCTTCTATTTCTGCACTGATATTTACAAAATCAATTTAGATCACCCAAGTGAAAGTCTAGGAAACAATTGTATCTGCATGTAAATCCCTCACTTACTAGACTTCTATGGGGATTGGAGACGTGCAGTTAAATTTATGTCGGGTATCTCTTGAGCTCTAAGTTGATGGTGTGTGAGTTCTTCATGTGGTTATGTGCAATACTATTAATGATACTGATTTAATTCAGGCCTTAAAAAAGTGCTAAATTTTACAGAGGTATTTTGGATTAGTTTGAGCACAAGACTAAACTCGTCATTTGTAATACAAGCTCAATGAATATTCCCTATTCTGTCCATTAAAAAGTATAGAGCACCCTAAAAAAAATATACAGCGGCATTAAAGGGACATTAAACACTAAATACATGCTAGATAGAATGAAGCATTCAAAGAAAAGATTAGTCCATGACTAACATGTAGATGTATTCTTTAAAGTTTCATTAGTTGTTTAAAAAGTGACAAAATAAGTGTAAAGTTTTAGTGTCTATAAAACACTGGGAGCTGCCATGTTGTAACTTGTTTTACCTTCTCTGCTGTGGCCAATTAAGGTCTGTTATAAATAGGTCACTAGAGTGTGCAGCCAATGGTTGTGCTGGATTTAACAGTGTTCTGCACTTCCATTTCTAACAGGAACTGAAAAGCTCACAATTTCAGAATGGAATTACAGGCAAAGAGGACAAAATGAATAATGAAAGTATATTGCAGAGTTGTTATAATATATTAAAGTGAAGGAAAACTTTGATGAATGAAAGCCCGGTTTCTAAAAATACTATTAAAAACAGGGGCCCTTTCATTCATCAAAGTTTAGAAAGCAGCCGTTTTGTTTAAAAACTTACCTCTCTTCTTTTCACAGCCAGAGAAGCTTCCCCCACCTGGAGATCCTCTCTTCACACGTCAGCAATGACTAATCCGGCTTCCTCCAATCACGGCTTTCCCCCCAGAGGAGTCTGTTGTGATTGGAGGAAGCCGGATTAGTCATTGCTGACGTGAGAAGAGAGGATCTCCGGGTGGGGGAAGCTGCTCTGGCTGTGAAAAGAAGAAAGGTAAGTTTTTAAACAAAACGGCTGCTTTCTAAACTTTGATGAATGAAAGTGCCCCTGTTTTTAAAAGTATTTTTAAAAACCAGGCTTTAATTCATCAAAGTTTACCTTTACTTTAACTATCTACTTGTTATACCTGATTCTGTTTTATGCTTTGAGCGAGGTTGCATAAACGCTAACATACCATGAGCTATTTATTGTGCGCCACTTGTAATAACCCTTTATATTTTAATTGTCAGTTACTAATTGGTACAAAAAAATGTCAACACCTTAAAATTGTGGGTAGTTTTTGGGAAGGGGAACTGAAGCTAAATCTGAGACCATGAAATGTATGTTTTAAATAATTAGGAAATTGTTGTATATATCTAATAAAAAATATTTGTGAAACTTTTATATATCACTGAATACATTGCCACAACTTTGAATATTGCAGAATTCAAACAGATTTGTATGTGCCCCTAGTCAGAGCAGCAAGTAGTGAGTTCTGTTTTGTTGATATAAATGGAACCACTTTTATCTCACAGCCGTTCACTGCAGAGATCTAGTATCATTGCCAAGGATACTGCCATCAAGCATTCAACACCTTAAAAAAATGAACGGGAACAAAAAATAACGCAGATTATAAAACATTCCACTCTAACATATACATAAGTTCAAAAGAAATTAAAAATAAAACAATATTCTCAGCTTTAAAACAGTGAGACATGACTGTCAGATAAGATACTTTACAAGGCCAATCACGACTTTTAAAGTTCTGCATGCTGAGTTGAGGATTAGATAAAAAATCCCCCACTCAATAACGTCTCTGGAACTCCCATAGTCAGCCCCTCTTAGCATATGCAAGATTGCTTAGACAAATTGTGTTCAATACATCGAAACTACTTTACCAAAACAACACAGACATTCAAATACGTAACTTCACCCTTTTATAAAGTTTAAGCTCTTAATCAAATATGAAAAAGCAATGGAATTCCTGGCTTCAGCTGTCATGTAATAGAAATGTAAAGCTTAAACTTTGTATTGACAGCATCTACTTTCTAAGGGGGTCTCAATTTAACAACAAAAGCTCCAAAATGATTATATTTAATATTTCCATCAAGAAAATAGCTAAAGCTACAAACTCCCTTCATGCATTTTTGTGAGATTTAAAACTGTTTAATTTTCCTAATTTTTTTATTTTATTTATTTTTTTATTAGATGTTGCTTAAAAAATGTCCTTAACATGGTCATGTGGTTATGATTGGTATTTAAGCTACACACACAAAAAACAATTAATTAAACTAACAGTCATTTAGCTAATTTGGGTCCTTTCTGATTACGCTCAAACTCATATTTAAAAAAATAAAAAATACTGTCAGGAGTGTGTTTCGAATATGTGAATTTCTATATTGCAATGATGAACTCTATAATAAAATATGTTAGTTCATCATAATCACAGACTGAATGTGTTTTCAAGTAAAATTTCTCAGTAAATATTTTTCACTGCATATTTGTTTGCCCTGAAACCATACATTTAATCTCTTTTTAAGTTTAGGGTATTTTAGACTTAGCTCTATTACTTAAAAGAAAGAAACAAACAAAAATAACTGCAAAATGCATTGAGGGGGACTTGAAGTCCAATTCAGGTAGTAGGTGTTCTGTTACCTGCACTGTCGAGGGACCTTCTCAATTCCTTTTACAGAATGAAATTTTGCAATGATACCACATATTTGTTAACAAAGACATACTCGATGATGAGTATTATAAACAGATATGTTTGTGTGCTTAAACTATGCATAAATATCATTTCAAATTCTTCAATTAAAAGTTTTAATCTCAAAATTTTTATTTTAGACTGGGGCTTCTAAAACTGGTAAAAACTCGGGTATGATATAATTTGCATAATCAATAAAATGTGGGGGGTTTCAAGATTAAAGCAAAATTGGGCTTCTATTTTGAAGCTTTGTGTCCACAAACATTCTCCTCAGTATTTTTCATTAAAATGTCTAGGAAAATCCTGTACGATCACCATGCCAGTATAAAGATAGGTACAGTGGCTATGAAGTAGTCTCAAATTGCCTCAATAGTTATCTAACCAATCAAAATCTGTATATAAATGTCTCTGACTAATGTTATTATATGTAATACAATCAACACATCAAACTGCAAATGCTAATATAAATAGATAGAAAACTATTCTAGATTAAACATAATACAATTCAGTTATGATACCTGCAAAAGGTCATTATTTAAATATGCTGCAGTTTAGCTAATTTAGGTGTAATCACTGTCCCTTCCCCAAACTGAAGAAAAAATATCCTTAAAAATCTGGCTTAACTTATTTAAAATTGCCATAAATTTATCAAAATTTGATCTGAAATGTTTAAATCAAAAGTATAAAGTTTGTGAAGATAAAAAAATCTGCTAATATGCTGAAGTAAAATATTTTCAGGAAACATTCACATAACCAGCACTTACAAATATTTTACCTTCAAATAAAATTGCAATAACTTCCAAACATTAGTTTTGTGTATCATCTGCCTTCAAAGATAAATAATATTGTTTATTTGCAGATAATAATGTATTATTTTGAAGAGCTATAGTTAAAAAGAAGGTTACAACCCAAACTGACACTATTTCTTGTAATAGATTGCGTAAAAGTCTATTGTAGGCGGAGGATTTTTAAAGATGCTAGTATTTTGGTGCATGAGAGAACAAGTCAAAGTATTTAGTTCATCCTACTTTAGTCTTAAAATGCTTAAGCAAACACTCTTTATTCACAAAAATGTCAGCAATTCCCTTTAATTTCCCTAGTTTTAACTGAAAAGTAAAGGTTTGTTTAATTTTATAACCTGATTCACAGTCATAGGATAAACGAATATTATTTGTTAGATTAGTATTATTTGATGAAATAATAGAGAATATTATTTATATGTAAGGGAAAAATATTTATTTATATATATATTATATATACATAAATAAATATTTTTCCCTTAAAACCTATTAAAACATAAATGTATATACATATATACAGTATATATATATATATATATATATATATATATATATATATATTTTAATAGGTTTTCCTGTGCACTAATGTAATTGTGAGGGGTGTCCTCATCAGCCAATAAGCAATAATTTATTATTTGTTTCAATATAAATATTTACATTTGGCTTGTCATGGAAAATATATTTTTCATGTTTATAAATATATTTAGCATGTTTAAACAGTGCTTTTTTGATGATGATCTAATTATTTTGAGTTCAAAGTGTCCTTAATTTTTTTAAATGAATCCACAATAATTTGGTTGTATATTCTGTTGAGTGCCTATTTTGGATAGTTGAAATAAAAGTGATCCTCCCCCCCAAAAAAACATTATATATATATATATATATATATATATATATATATATATATATATATATATATATATATATATATATACCTAGCAACATTTGAAAAGGGGTAACATTAAGCTGACACTAAAATCATCTTGTTTTTTTCCACCAGTGCAGCAATTTGTTTTATGTTCATATATATTTTTTATTGTAGTGACAATTATGACTACTTTGCTTCTGGGATCAGCATTACCACTACAATCAACATAGCAACTATAACAGAAGCAACACATAGGAATTTACTACATAAACATGTTTAGAAATCACCATGGTGATTTTAGTAGCCCTTAAAGATAGAAATGAGATAACACATCCATATACATTAAAATGCAACAGTAACATAATCTGAAAATGGAAATTGTAAGTGTTACCTCAAGCACCTTGAACAGGTACACATCTACTGTATTTTAAATAAATTACAATTATGATGACATGTGATTTATGGCATGGAATGTGTATTTCTCCAATACTTATTAACCACTGAGATAACATTTTATCCTCACTCTACTCCAGAGATGTAAGAGATGTTTAGCCTTTTACACACTATGTATAAAACATTTGAAATCTGAGGGATCCTCAAATATTGTGCAGTGAACAGTAAGCACACAGAGTTACATTTGAGATTCTAATATATATTATTTGATTATGCATAGAAAAATAACTTTCAATATACTTTCATTATTTATTTTGTACCCTTTTCCTATCATTTAAGTTTGAAATTGTGGGTTTTCCACTTTTGAGAACTAAAAGAACACACTGCAGATGTTACAGTCCTAACTCTGACACAAAATTGTCCCTATTTTTTCTCAGAAGAAATGACAAAAGAAAAAAGTAAACTTAAAAGCAGTAGTTATTTTTCTGATAAAATGATAGTGACAAAACTTGCCACTCTAGTGACAAGCCGGGATTGGCTCCTGCAAATAAGGCATGTGGTGGGTGAAGATTCACCAATGATAAACAATTACAGGAGTAACAGTGATGCTGGCCCTATGTGACTACTGTGATAATCTCATACACCCAGTGAGTGCTATGGTATAGTCCCAGTATATATGACTTGGTTCCAATACACTAGAATGGCCTATGACCACTGTCAAGGAGGGTGATCACCTGCAGCGGACCTTTTTCAGCATAAAAAGCTCAGTGAAATAGTAATTTTAGCACAATGAACCCTTATTAACAAGAATGAATTCTCTGTTACGTAGTCACCTGGCTTCATTGTGATGATAAATGTCTTTGCTAACTTCTTTTTTAATTTTCCTATACTTTCAAAGGCTTTAGAGTGGCCATTTGAGAATAGTTATAATAACAGAAATACAAGACCATTACAGTCATTAATTGATAAATCTACCTTTAACAACAAAAATTAAAACAAAATAGAAAACAGTGCTGAAATATTATCAATCTCTACACTGTTATCAAGTGGCTCTATTCAGTATCAATATATTGTTGTTGTTTTTTTCCTTATTCAACAAAATAATATTATGCTTCCCTAATCAACATTACAATGTCAAAATCCCCTGCTTAATGGCACAACATCAACATTCACTATTCCCATAACTGACATAAATTAAATCCAATACATTTTGGAAATGAAATACAACTGAAAAGAAGAGACAGTTGGCAGTGCAACTTGCTACTTATGGTTAAATTGGATAGATACAGCTTTTGATTGTCTGTGTTCAAGCTTTTTTAAAAAAAAAATAACATTCAGGACAGGAGGTCAGCAGCTAAGGGAAGGTGAAATGTATTTCATGCTTACAAATGTCTGGTTGTATGTCCCTTTCACACAGTGCCATGTCTCAATCCATATTTCAGTCCATTAGAAAAGCATTCATATGTCTTTTAATCACATAAAAAAACAAATTTCTCTAACATTTTTTCACTTCTTTGAAACCAATTTTTATCATTATTGGAAAATACAATGTTTATTTTTTATTGTTTGTATTAATAGATATTTTTTAAATTAATTACATACGCCTAGATTTAGAGTTCTGCAGCCAAAGGGGTGCGTTAGCTACGCGTGTATTTTTTCCCCCGCACCTTCTAAATACCGCTGGTATTTAGAGTTCTCTGAAGGGCTGCGTTAGGCTCCAAAAAAAAAGCGTATAGCATAATTTACCGCCACTTCAACTCTAAATACCAGCGGTGCATACGGACGCAGCCAGCTTCAAAAACGTGCTTGTGCACGATTCCCCCATAGGAAACAGTGGGACAGTTTGAGCTGAAAAAAAAAAACACCTGCAAAAAAGCAGCGTTCAGCTCCTAACGCAGACCCATTGTTTCCTATGGGGAAACACTTCCTAAGTCTGCACCTAACACCCTAACATGAACCCCGAGTCTAAACACCCCTAGCCTTACACTTATTAACCCCTAATCTGCCACCCCCGCTATCGCTGACCCCTGCATATTATTATTAACCCCTAATCTGCCGCTCCGTACACCGCCGCAACCTACATTATCCCTATGTACCCCTAATCTGCTGCCCCTAACACCGCCGACCGCTATATTATATTTATTAACCCCTAATCTGCCGCCCCCAACGTCGCCGCCACCTACCTACAATTATTAACCCCTAATCTGCCGACCGGACCTCACCGCTACTCTAATAAATGTATTAACCCCTAAAGCTAAGTCTAACCCTAACACTAACACCCCCCTAAATTAAATATAATTTAAATCTAACGAAATAAAATAAATCTTATTAAATAAATTATTCCTATTTAAAGCTAAATACTTACCTGTAAAATAAACCCTAATATAGCTACAATATAAATAATAATTATATTGTAGCTATTTTAGGATTAATATTTATTTTACATGCAACTTTGTATTTATTTTAACAATGTACAATAGCTATTAAATAGTTAATAACTATTTAATAGTTACCTAGTTAAAATAATTACAAAATTACCTGTAAAATAAATCCTAACCTAAGTTACAATTAAACCTAACACTACACTATCAATAAATAAATTTAATAAACTATCTACAATTATCTACAATTATATCAACTAAACTAAATTACCAAAAAAAAACACTAAATTACAAAAAAACAAACACTAAATTACAAAAAATAAAAAAGATTACAAGAATTTTAAACTAATTACACCTACACTAAGCCCCCTAAAAAAATAACAAAGCCCCCCAAAATAAAAAAAAATGCCCTACCCTATTCTAAAATAAAAATTGTAAAGCTCATTTACCTTACCAGCCCTTAAAAGGGCCTTTTGTGGGGCATGCCCCAAAGAATTCTGCTCTTTTGCCTGTAAAAAAAAACATATCAGATTGAGCTTGCATTCTATTGGCTGTTCCGATCAGCCAATAGAATGCGAGCTCAATCTGATTGGCTGATCCAATCAGCCAATCGGATTGAACTTGAATCTGATTGGCTGATTCAATCAGCCAATCAGATTTTTCCTACCTTTATTCAGATTGGCTGATAGAATCCTATCAGCCAACGGAATTCGAGGGACGCCATCTTGGATGACATCCCTTAAAGGAACCTTCATTCGTCATTAGTCCGTCGGTGAAGAAGGATGGCTCCGCGTCGGCTGCTTGAAGATGGTCCCGCTCCGCGCCAGATGGAAGAAGATAGAAGATGCCGCCTGGATGAAGATGTCTGCCAGTCCGGATGTCCTCTTCTGCCCGGATAGGATGAAGACTTTGGACCCTCTGGAAGAGCTCTTCTTGCCGGATAGGATGAAGACTTCGGACCCTCTTCTGGACGGATCGGTGATACCCGGCTTGGTGAAGACAAGGTAAGGAGATCTTCAGGGGCTTAGTGTTAGGTTTATTAAAGGGGGGTTTGGGTTAGATTAGGGGTATGTGGGTGGTGGGTTGTAATGTTGGGGGGGTATTCTATGTTTTTTTTTACAGGCAAAAGAGCAGAATTCTTTGGGGCATGCCCTGCAAAAGGCCCTTTTTAAGGGCTGGTAAGGTAAAAGAGCTTTACAATTTTTATTTTAGAATAGGGTAGGGCATTTTTTTATTTTGGGGGGCTTAGAGTAGGTGTAATTAGTTTAAAATTCTTGTAATCTTTTTTTATTTTTTTTAATTTAGTGTTTGTTTTTTTTGTAATTTAGTGTTTTTTTTTTGTAATTTAGTTTAGTTGATATAATTGTAGATAATTGTAGATAGTTTATTAAATTTATTTATTGATAGTGTAGTTTTAGGTTTAATTGTAACTTAGGTTAGGATTTATTTTACAGGTAATTTTGTAATTATTTTAACTAGGTAACTATTAAATAGTTATTAACTATTTAATAGCTATTGTACCTTGTTAAAATAAATACAAAGTTGCATGTAAAATAAATATTAATCCTAAAATAGCTACAATATAATTATTATTTATATTGTAGCTATATTAGGGTTTATTTTACAGGTAAGTATTTAGCTTTAAATAGGAATAATTTATTTAATAAGATTTATTTTATTTTGTTAGATTTAAATTATATTTAACTTAGGGGGGTGTTAGTGTTAGACTTAGCTTTAGGGGTTAATAAATTTATTATAGTAGCGGCGAGGTCCGGTCAGCAGATTAGGGGTTAATACTTGAAGTTAGGTGTCGGCGATGATAGGGAGGGCAGATTAGGGGTTAATACTATTTATTATAGGGTTTTTGAGGCGGGAGTGAGGCGGTTTAGGGGTTAATACATTTATTATAGTGGCGGAGAGGTCCGGTCGGCAGATTAGGGGTTAATAAGCATAGGTAAGGTAGCGGCAACGTTGGGGGGGCAAATAAATAAATTTTTAATTTAATAAATATTATGTAGGTGTCGGCGATGTTAGGGGCAGCAGATTAGGGGTACATAGGGATAATGTAGGTGGCGGCAGTGTGCGGTCGGCAGATTAGGGGTTAAAAATTTTTTATAGAGTGGCGGTGATGTGGGGGGACCTCGGTTTAGGGGTACATAGGTAGTTTATGGGTGTTTGTGTACTTTAGAGCACAGTAGTTAAGAGCTTTATGAACTGGCGTTAGCCCAGAAAGCTCTTAACTCCTGGCTTTTTTCTGCGGCTGGAGTCTTGTCGTTAGATATCTAACGCTCACTTCAGCCAAGACTCTAAATACCGGTGTTAGGAAGATCATATTGAAAAGATAGGATACGCAATTGGCGTAGGGGGATCTGCGGTATGGAAAAGTCGCGGCTGGAAAGTGAGCGTTAGACCCTTTCCTGACTGATTCTAAATACCAGCGGGCGGTAAAAACCAGCGTTAGGACCCCCTAACGCTGGTTTTGACGGCTAACGCAGAACTCTAAATCTAGGCGATATTTTTTTATTTCAATCCTTGAGCGAATTGTAAAGCTTCATTTTGGATATGATTGGAATCTCCTTCAAATATTACCTCAATAGAAAAAAATAGAAAATCTACAGCAATCCACTCAAATCCGTTAAAAGTAAAAAACTTTAGGCTTGATTACGAGTTGTGCGTTAGGGTTAAAAAGCAGCTTTGAGAGGTCCCAACGCTGCTTTTTAACGCCCGCTGGTATTACGAGTCTTGAAATGACAGGCTCACCGCTCACTTTTTTGGCCAGACTTGGAAATACCACAAATCCACTTACGTCAATTGCGTATCCTATATTTTCAATGGGACTTGCATAACGCCGGTATTACGAGTCTGTCCAAAAGTGAGCGGTACAGCCTCTCCTGTCAAGACTGATACCACATTTTAAAGTTAGTAGTTAAGAGTTTTACACTACAACACCGTAGCATAAAACTCTTAACTAAAGTGTTAAAAAGTACACTAACACCCATAAACTACCTTTAACCCCTAAACCGAGGCCCTCCCGCATCGCAAACACTAAAATAAATATTTTAACCCCTAATATGCTGAACCGGACATCGCCGCCACTATAATAAATATATTAACCCCTAAACCGCTGCTCTCCCGCATCGCAAACACTAGTTAAATATTATTAACCCCTAATTTGCCAGCCCTAACATCGCCGACACCTACCTACATTTATTAACCCCTAATCTGCAGACCCCAACGTCGCTACCACAATATTAAATGTATTAACCCCTAAATCTAAGTCTAACCCTAACCCTAACCCCCGTTAACTTAAATATAATTTAAATAAATTTAAATAATTACTATAATTAGCTAAATTATTCCTATTTAAAACTAAATAATTACAGATAATATAAACCCTAAGCTAGCTACAATATAACTAATAGTTATATTGTAGCTAGCTTAGGTTTTATTTTTATTTTACAGGCAAGTTTGTATTTATTTTAACTAGGTACAATAGTTATTAAATAGTTATTAACTATTTAATAACTACCTAGTTAAAATAAAGACAAATTTACCTGTAAAATAAAACCTAACCTAAGTTACAATTACACCGAACACTACACTATAATTAAATTAATTACCTAAACTAAATACAAATAATTACAATTTAAAAAAAAATATCTAAAGTACGAAAAAAAAAACTAAATTACAGAAAATAATAAAATAATTACAAGATTTTTAAACTAATTGCAACTACTCTAATCCCCCTAAAAACATAAAAAAGCCCCCCAAAATAAAAAAAAGCCCTACCCTACACTAAATTACAAATTGCCCTTAAAAAAGCCTTTTGCGGGGCATTGCCCCAAAGTAATCAGCTTTTTTAGCTGTTAAAAAAAGTACAAATACCCCCCCAACATTAAAACCCACCACCCACACAACCAACCCTACTCTAAAACCCACCCAATCCCCCCTTAAAGAAACACAACACTAACCCCTTGAAGATCACCCTACCGTGAGACGTCTTCACCCAACCGGGCAGAAGTGGTCCTCCAGACGGGCAGAAGTCTTCATCCAGACGGCATCTTCTATCTTCATCCATCCGGCGCGGAGCGGGTCCATCTTCAAGACATCCGACGCGGAGCAACCTTTTCTTTCTTCGTCCGACGACTGAATGAAGGTTCCTTTAAATGACGTCATTCAAGATAGCGTCCCTTCAATTCCGATTGGCTGATAGAATTCTATCAGCCAATCGGAATTAAGGTAGACAAAATCCTATTGGCTCATGCAATCAGCCAATAGGATTGAACTTCAATCCTATTAGCTGATCCAATTAGCCAATAGGATTAAGCTGGCATTCTATTGGCTGTTCCAATCAGCCAATAGAATGCAAGCTCAATCCTATTGGCTGATTGCATCAGCCAATAGGATTTTTTCTACCTTAATTCCGATTGGCTGATAGAATTCTATCAGCCAATCGGAATTGAAGGGATACCATCTTGGATGATGTCATTTAAAGGAACCTTCATTCAGTCATCGGACGAAGAAAGAAGAGGATGTCTTGAAGATAGACCCGCTCCGCATTGGATAGATGAAGATAGAAGATGCCGTCTGGATGAAGACTTCTGCCCGTCTGGAGGACCTCTTCTGCCTGGCTTGGATGAAGACTTCTGCCCATCTGGAGGACCACTTCTGCTTGGTTGGATGAAGACATCTCACGGTAGGGTGATCTTCAAGGGGTTAGTGTTAGGTTTTTTTAAGGGGGTATTGGGTGGGTTTTAGAGTAGGGTTGGTTGTGTGGGTGGTGGGTTTTAATGTTGGGGGGGGATTTGTACTTTTTTTTACAGGTAAAAGAGCTGATTACTTAGGGGCAATGCCCCGCAAAACGCCCTTTTAAGGGCTATTTGTAATTTAGTGTAGGGTAGGGCTTTTTTATTTTGGGGGGCTTTTTATTTTGTTAGGGGGATTTGAGTAGGTGTAATTAGTTTAAAAATCTTGTAATTATTTTATTATTTTCTGTAATTTAGTGGGGTTTTTTTCGTACTTTAGATATTTTTTTTAAATTGTAATTAATTGTATTTAGTTTAGGTAATTAATTTATTTATAGTGTAGTGTTAGGTGTAATTATAACTTAGGTTAGGTTTTATTTTACAGGTAAATTTGTCTTTATTTTTACTAGGTAGTTATTAAATAGTTAATAACTATTGTACCTAGTTAAAATAAATACAAAGTAGCCTGTAAAATAAAAAAAACCCTAAGATAGCTACAATGTAACTATTAGTTATATTGTAGCTATCTTAGGGTTTATTTTATAGGTAAGTATTTAGTTTTAAATAGGAATTATTTAGTTAATTGTAGTAATTTTATTTATATTTATTTAAATTAAATTTAAGTTAGGGGGGGTAGGGTTAGACTTAGATTTAGGGGTTAATAACTTTATTATAGTGGTGGCGACGTTGTGGGCGGCAGATCAGGGGTTAATAAATATAATGTAGGTGGTGGCGATGTTGTGGGCAGCAGATTAGGGGTTAATACATATAATGTAGGTGGCGGCGGTGTCAGGAGCGGCAGATTAGGGATTAATAATATAATGCAGGTGACGGCGATGTCGGGGCGGAAGATTAGGGGTTAATAAGTGTAAGATTAGGGGTGTTTAAACTCGGGGCTCATGTTAGGGTGTTAGGTGTAGACATAGAAAGTGTTTCCCCATAGGAATCAATGGGGCTGCGTTAGAAGCTGAACGCTGCTTTTTTGCAGGTGTTAGTTTTTTTTTCAGCCGGCTCTCCCCCGTTGATTCCTATGGGGAAATCGTGCACAAGCACGTTTTAGCAGCTCAACGCTACCGTAAGCAACGCTAGTATTGAGGTGAGATGTGGAGCTAAATTTTGCTCTTCGCTCACTTTTTTGCGGTTAACGCCGAGTTTCTAAAAACCCGTAATACCAGTGCTGTCTGCAAGTGAGTGGTGAGCATAAACTGCTCATTATCACCGCACCCCTGTTAACGCAAAACTCGTAATCTAGGTGTTTATTTCCAAAAACTTAAAAATAACTTACTGCAAAGTGGGGAGTTACCATGGTCTGAATAGTCTAACCAGTTTCATATTACCATGGTCTTAATAGTCTGACCAGTTTCATATAACCATGGTCTGAATAGTCTGACCGGTTTCATATTACCATGGTCTGAAAAGTCTGACCGGTTTCATATTACCATGGTCTGAATAGTCTGACCGGTTTCATATTACCATGGTCTGAATAATCTGATCGGTTTCCGAAACCGGTCAGACTATTCAGACCATGATAAAACCCCACTTTGGAGTCTGTTATTTTTAAGTTTTTGGAAATAAAGTTTTTTACTTTTAACGGATTTGAGTGGATTGCTGTGGATTTTCTGTTTTTGTATTTACTCCGGAGCACTGGGGCTGCATCTACGTCTCCTGAGCCAAGAGCCTATCATAGAAACCACTAATGCCTGTGATGTCATGACGTTGGGATCTGCACTGACACACCGCTTATTGGAATATGATATTGACAGAGGGGAAGAAGCTGAAATTGAAACGGTGGTAGTGAGTAAGTTTCCCCACCATTGTATATCATGTACAGCTGCCCCTTAATGCTCCCCTGAAGGTTCAGTACTCCTTACGGCTGGTGAGTCTAGGTGTCACTAGCCTAAGTTTGGACTCTGTTTTGTATAGTTATCCGTGCAGGGGTAGAATGGATAGCAATCCTTGTTCTCTGAGTTGCACAATTACTTTAATAAGAAATAGAGAGAGAGACGCACTCAGCAGAGACAGAACAAAAGTTAAAATAACTTCCATAACTGTTCATTTTCATTGCCACTTAGGGTGCATACTCTTTTAGCACACGTTGATGCCTTTTCACAGAGAAAAAATAACCTGTAGCATATCAGTCTGACCCTGTCCAATGACAGTCCAGCACCAAAATACCAGGCGATTCTTCTCTGAACAAGAGTAACAACAACCCAAGATGATTGTTTTGGCCCTCTGTGGGCCTCATCAGTGAGGTGCTGTTACATCTCTCTAGGGCATGTGTGCAAGGAGTCCATGTCTGGTTTCCTCTATCACTCTTAGGGAGACCTAAGAGCAATTTGCATATATAAGAAAAGAGAGAGACTCACTCAGCTGAGACAGAACAAAACACGGACCCTAAGTCTGGACTCTGCTTTGTATAGTTTCCTGTGCAGGGGTAGGAGAGATAGGAATCCCGGTCCCTTGAGTTGCACAATTAATTTGCCTGTAAAACAACATATTTTATCCACATTAAATACAGAGGTAGGAGGGGCTACAGCCTCGATCCCCTTGAGGAGATTTCTAGGAGACTGTGCTTGCTTGTTTGGCTGTGGTTCTATGCATTCTGGAGAGTTTTTAAGACTATACTTCAACAATAAGTGCAGTGCATGTTGGCATTTACACGTGTAATACAGGCTCTTTTTCATTGGACTTGTTCTTTTCTTGTGTTTAATACTTCAATATGTTAGATTTAAGCCAGATACTAGATCTGCATATACATATTCCAAACATTTCATTATTCACACATTTTTAATAAAATGTATTTAATATAACAAAAAAAATGTATTTCATTTTAAAATGTCTAGGTATAAATGCAGAGGCCTATTTATGAAATGTCTGTCGGACCCGATCCAACAGTGCGGATCATGTCCGACAGCCATCGCTGAATGCGGAGAGCAATATGTGCTCCGTATTCAGCATTGCACCAGCAGCTCTTGTGAGCTGCTGGTGCAATGCCATCCCCTGCAGACTCACGGCCAATGGGCTGCCAGCAGGGGGGTGTCAATCAACCCGATCATATTCGATCAGGTTGAATTCCGGTGATTCCTGTCCGCCTCATCAGAGCAGGCGGACAGGGTTATGGAGCAGCGTTCTTTATACCGCTGCTTCATAACTGCTGTTTCTGGCGAGTCTGAAGACTCGCCAGAAACATGGACCCACAAGCTCCATTCGGAGCTTGATAAATGGGCCTCATAATATAAAGGTTTATGATGGTTTAAATTAACTCAGACTAATCCAACTGTAGTAATTGACAGCCCCTGCTCTTGCACAACTAATTGCATGTTGCACGTGAGGCTGCTTATGGAGTAATAAATGTAGGCAGTTTGATGCTGCATGCTAACCACAATTACAAATGGACAGGTTCCCTCGTTGGTAAATGGAGCCCAATGTGAATAGTGTCACATGACTAGACACATTTAATGAGAAAATTAGAAAAGCCTCAAAGATATAGGCCTCCATTACATATGCAGCGTCACCCGCAAAAGCCGGCGACGCCAGATTTTACACGATTTTGGTATTACATATATGGCGTAGCATACAAGTTGCGCACGTATATTTCACCCGTTGCTCGCAATTTTTACTCCCATAGGCTAACATGGGACCGCGTCGTAAATCGGTATCCAATATCCAGCGCAAGGCCTTATGTGGCAAAAATGGAGAAATCTTACTCCATTTTTACCTCACCATAAAAGGCAGCCATAGCAGGCCTTGCGCTGAGTATGGGAGCACTGTAGCTCCCGAAAATGCCTGCAAAAATAAACTAACACCTAACGCATGCGCAATGTCTATCTACCTGTCAACCGCAATCCCCCACCGCAATAACTAATAAAGTCTATTAACCCCTATATCCGCCATCAAACCCACACCGCAAGTAATAACTAAATTATTAACCCCTAAATCTGCCAACCCCAACATCTCAAACTACCTCTTAAAACTATTAACCCTTAATCCGCCATTAACCCACAACGCAATAAACCTATTCAAGTATTAACCCCTAAACTGCCATAGCCCACATAGCCTATTAAATATATTAACCCCTAATCTCGCCGCCAACTATAATAAAGTTATTAACCCCTAAACCTAAGTCTAACCCTAACCCTTACACCCCCCTAACTTAAATATTATTTAAATAAATCTAAATAAAATTACTATTATTAACTAAATTATTCCTATTTAAAACTAAATACTTACCTATAAAATAAACTCTAAGATAGCTACAATATAATTAATAATTACATTGTAGCTATTTTAGGATTTATTTATTTTTATTTTACAGGCAACTTTTTATTTATTTTAACTAGGTACAATAGTTATTAAATAGTTATTAACTATTTAATAGCTACCTAGTTAAAATAAAGACAAATTTACCTGTAAAATAAGTTACAATTACACCTAACACTACACTATCATTAAATAAAGTAAATTGAACACAAGAATTTGGGGGTGCACACGGCACTGCCTTAACAATAATATTTCAATTGCAACCAAGTCAATACGTTTAAAAATACATATAGAACAAAAAGAATACATGCAAATAAAAATGAAACCATACAATATATGGACACTTCCTACCCCTTTAACGTTACAGTTGATAATAAAGGGCTACATATGTAGAGTAAATAATAAAATACAATACAGAAAATGCCACACTGTATTACAATAAATATAGACTGTGATGCAAAAAATGTCTACCATGTATAAGGAAGTCCAATTCCATACAGATAAAAATGCACTGCTGCTCCTTTAAAAGAGTCCCATCACGAACTCAAAGTAATCAGCTGGAAAAGAAAAAGAAGAGAAACAGGAGTGCACAAACAGATCTAAGTGTAGATCAACGTTAATCTTTTAATAAAAGTTCTTGAATAAAGAATCACACTCACACTATGAATAAATTAAAACAGCACAGCAGCATAAAAATGCAAACCCGCTTCAGCGTCCTTTCCCAGCCTGGATGCATGTTCCAACAGCGTCTCGAGCACTGAAAGTGAAGAGGTGTGTGTCCTAAGCCAATCCAGACAACATCAGTGTTTATTGGTTCCTCTCATTGGCTGTTAGGTAGGGGTGTGTCCACTAATCACACACTGACAGTCTCCAGCATCTAGAAGCCGAAAGTTCCGTGACAACGGCCGGTGGAATATAGCAAATGTCCACCAAGTAAAAACACCTTACAAAGATCCTCAGCCCACGTATAATGTCAGCGTGTAATATAACAAGTAGACACTACTGTGGCCTCACCGGATCATAAGAAAATACCTGATATGTCTTCTACACACTACAATAAGGCGGCCATTGTCACTGAACTTTCGGCTTCTAGATGCTGGAGATTGTCAGTGTGTGATTGGTGGACACACCCGTACCTAGCAGCCAATGAGAGGAACCAATAAACACTGATGTTATCCGGATTGGCTTAGGACACACACCTCTTCACTTTCAGTGCTCGAGACGCTGTTGGAACACGCATCCAGGCTGGGAGAGGACGCTGAAGCGGGTTTGCATTTTTATGCTGATGTACTGTTTTAATTTATTCATAGTGTGAGTGTGATTCTTTATTCAAGAACTTTTATTAAAAGATTAACGTTGATCTACACTTAGATCTGTTTGTGCGCTCCTGTTTCTCTTCTTTTTCCAGCAAATAAATTAAATTAATTAACTACAATTACCTAAAATTAAATACAATTAAATAAAATAAACTAAAGTAGAAAAAAAAGCCCACTAAATTACAGAAAATAAAAAAAAAAATTACAGAAGTTTAAACTAACTACACCTAATCTAAGCCCCCTAATAAAATAAAAAAGCCCCCCAAAATAATAAAATTCCCTACCCTATAATAAATTACAAATAGCCCTTAAAAGGGCTCCATCTTGCGGAGCGGTCCATCTTGAAGATTCTATTGGCTGTTCCAATCAGCCAATAGAATGCAAGCTCAATCCTATTGGCTGATTGCATCAGCCAATAGGATTTTTTCTACCTTAATTCTGATTGGCTGATTCTATCAGCCAATCGGAATTGAAGGGATGCCATCTTGGATGACGTCATTTAAAGGAACCTTCATTCTTCAGTCGCCGTTGGATGGAAGAGGATGCTCCGCGTCGGATGTCTTCAAGATAGACCCGCTCTGCTCCGGATGGAAGAAGATAGAAGATGCCGCCTGGATGAAGACTTCTGCAGGTCTGGATGTCCTCTTCTGGCTGGATCGGATGAAGACTTCTGCCCCTCTGGAGGTCCACTTGTGCCCGGCTGGGTGAAGACGGCTCAAGATAGTGTGATCTTCAAGGGGTTAGTGTTAAGTTTTTTTAAGGGGGGATTGGGTGGGTTTTAGAGTAGGGTTGGGTGTGTGGGAGGTGGGTTTTAATGCTGGGGGGGTGGTTTTATTTCTTTTTTTACAGGTAAAAGAGCTGATTACTTTGGGGCAATGCCCCACAAAAAGCCCTTTTAAGGGCTATTTGTAATTTAGTATAGGGTAGGGAATTTTATTATTTTGGGGGGCTTTTTATTTTATTAGGGGGCTTAGATTAGGTGTAATTAGTTTAAACTTCTTGTCATTTTTCTTTATTTTATTAGTGGCGGCGATGTTGGCGGCGGCAGATTAGGGGTTAATACATTTATGTGGGCTATGGCGGTTTAGGGATTAATACTTGAATAGGTTTATTGCGTTGTGGGTTAATGGCGGATTAAGGGTTAATAGTTTTAAGAGGTAGTTTGCGATGTTGGGGTTGGCGGATTTAGGGGTTAATTGTTTAAATAGGCATATTGCGTTGTTGGGGGTTGTCGGTCTAGGGGTTAATACATTTAATATTAGTAATGAGAGGGGGGGATTGTGGATATAGGGGTTTTACGTGTCGGGCTTATTTTTTATGAGGCGGGTGATTTTTATTTTCTTCACTTTTCTTAGGCGCCGGCAGTTTCTAAAGTGCCATAAGTCACTAGCGACTCCAGAAATTTGTAGTTACGCTCATTTCTGGATATCGCTAGTTTATCCGACTTACAGCACTTTATGAACTGCCGGTGGGGTTTATGTAATACCCCGATGTGCGAGGTGAAATTACGGACGGCCCAGATTCCCACGCTTGCGCCGAAACCTGCGCCGTATATGTGATCGCGCCCATACAGTCTAACTATTTTAAAAAATAAAAAGGTTGATAAAGAGTAAAAGAATACAATCTAGATATGTTACAATTGTTACAGCCTAAACCACATGTAGCTAGCCTGGAGGGCATTGACTTAGAATAAAGGTACTGTACTTATTTAGATATTATGGATGATAAGATGTGTCTTCTTACTGATGGGAGGTAAAGGAGAAAGTCCATTTTACACAACTTTGCAATTAGTATGCGTAAGTAAGAATAAATGCATACTAGTAATCTAGTATTCTAAAGGAAATGTTCAATAAAATAAGATGTTTTAGTGGAAATTCTGCTAAAAATAATATCTATAATTTAATTAGTAAACAATAATTATTCATTTTATTATGAATTTTCAATACATAGACTTTTAACCCCTTTGCTACCATGAATTTCAGAAAAAAAACTTGCCCTAAATACCAGAGAATTTTTAGATTTTTTTTTCTATTACACCATTTAAAATAAAAATACAGCTATCCTTTTTTTTTTATTTACCTATCAAAAATATATAAATGTTTTTGAGTAGACAACCCAAGGTATTGATCTAGGCCTAATCTGGTATATGAAAAGAGACATGGAAGCAACAGCTATAGGCTAAAGTGTGATGTAACAGATATCAAATTGTAAATTACATACATGTATTTAATACACGTGCAAAAGTCAGCATGGATCAGCACTCATGCCTTCTGCAGAGACAATAGGTCAAGGACCATTTTTGCCAACACAAATCTAATATCAGTAATGATAAAATGGCCCATCTCCCTGTTCCCTCCCACTTTATAGAAAAAGGCCATAAAGCCAATCAGCTAAGATTTATGGTCATAGACCATGCCAAATAGAAATTTAGAGGAGGGGATAGAATTAGGGACTTACTATATAGGGAAGCTAATTGGATATGGACTCTGGATACTATGTCCCCAAGGGGATTAAATAGGGAGTTTGATCTCATGGCCCTTATATAAATTCTATAAATTGTCCATATACACTCTGTGGGTATTAGACATACTAGGTCTCTTTCTTATGATTGCTGCTTATTATGCCTACAGGGTGTTCCTTTATATATAGGCTATATAGGGTTGATTTAGAGAGAATGTACATTTTTGCTGATGTCACTATGAGGTAATGAAAGCACATGACCCTATGAGGCCCTTTGATTGGTCACCCGTTGTATGTGTTATATATAAATTGCCACAAGCTGTTACTGTGTGTTAGCTTTAGAAAGGGGCAGAAAGCCCCGAAACGTTGCTCCATTAAAGGTTTTCCCACTTGAGAGTGCTACCTTCATCTATGTTTTCTACATACATGTATTTAATAAAATCAAATACCATAAATAAAATAAATACTGAAATATATGGGCATATATATAACCAAAATTGGGGTAAAAAAATATTATAAAAAAATAAATAGTCTCAGATGATGTGTTCATGCATATGAAAAAAAATAAGTTCTTAAAAAATACCAAGTATATCTAAAGTTATCCATAGTGTGAACAATACCTGTGAAATGGAAACATAATATAAAGCAAAATCATTAGATACATAGGTCTCCTATGCCCATCATACAAGGCTTACAAGACCCCTAAAAGTCTGAAAAATTTGAGCTGCAGAGTCACCAATCAACATTTTTTCCTTAAACAAGGCCTTTCTCAAGACTAATGTCAGCTCTATAGGTTGTCCTATATATGCAAGTAAGGGGGGTTGAGGAGGGACATCAGATACTGCTATTGTTTTGCTTGTTTCCATGGGGATAATATCACATGCTTTGTGAAAGCTTTAGCATTATACAGTGCCTGCTTTAATCAGGTGTCATGTGACTCTTCCCCTACCGTGCATGTGCACCAATGCATTCTGCCATAGCTATGGCCTGGATAGCACCTTCCATATATGGAAATGCCCATGGGGGAGCTTGATGCAAACAAAACTATGCCTGAATTAAAGGGGTTAATGAGGGTTAAAAAATACACTGTTTTGCAGGTAAGCTGTGGCTTCATTATATATTTAGAAATTGATGTTAGTTCATACTGTTTTATGTTCCTTTAAAGCTTCTATGGGATCCCCTTTGTTTGGAAATAGCAGACCTACATGGCTTTGCAATTGCTTTGTGGTAATTAGAAGGCCACAAATTGCAGCTGTACATCACACTTCTGAAATTCCCTGTAGTGAAGGGGTTAATTTGTTAGCTGGTAAGGGTAATAGAATTGTAATGTAGGTAGTACACTCCCACCTGACACCTCTCACCTCACTGATCCTTTATAAACAGGTAAATATTGGAAATCAAATAGATTTAATTAACCACAAAACATCAATCTTGTCATTACAAGGAGTTTGTCTATTTAAAGGAACAGTAAACACAGTAAATGTGCATAATCAACAAATGCAAGATAACAAGACAATGCAATAGCATTTACTCAGAATTTTTAATGAGTAGAAGATTTTTTACTAACACATTTCAAAGTTATGTTTATTTCCACTCCCCCTGTACCATGTGATAGCAATCAGCCAATCACAAATGCATATACGTATAGTCTGTGTAATTCTTGCACATGCTCAGTAGGAGCTGGTTACTCAAAAGGTGTAAATATAAAAGACTGTGCACATTTTTTTGATGGAAGTAAATTGGAAAGTTGTTTAAAATTACATGCTATATCTGAATCATGAACATTTAATTTGACCTGAGTGTCCCTTTAAGGCTTATTGTATAAAAAGGAGAAATCAATTATTTCTTTTAGATAAGAGAAAGGAAAAACATCTATTTCAATGTCCCTTTAAGCTTGTTATCTATAAGGTGTTTTACATTTCAGACAGCAACATGTGAATGCCACAGTCAGCTATGAGTCCTTGACGTCAGCATTACAGACCAGGACATGCATTCTATAATGTACAATGACATGAGTGATTCATCTATCTTACTTCTATATGCTTTAGTTGCTTTATTTATCAAAGGAAGAATTGCATCCAAATGTATTCATGGCATAAAGACAATAAAAAATAAGATAAATGTTAACAAAAACATATCCTTTAATAATATTGCAGTCTGATTCATAAATAAAAAAAAATCATTCAGCCATTTAGGAAATAGCTGTGAATTATACACAATGAAAACCTTGTTCAGCCCACTCACACACATCGGGATATCCTTTTTATATAGCTTATAATTCAAAACCATAAACAGTCTTAACAATTGTATTACAGATGCAACATATATTACAAAATATGAAGTCTATAGTGAATAAAACTTGAGTTATGCTCTATGTCAATGCTATTCATATTACAAATCAATATAGATATAGCTAGCTAGACAGACAGATAGATAGACAGACAGGCAGAGACAGATAGACAGACAGACAGACAGACAGACAGACAGACAGACAGACAGACAGATAGATAGATAGATAGATAGATAGATAGATAGATAGATTAGACATGTGCAGTCATTAGCAAACACATCTGAAAAACAAGTTTTATGATTTTTCCTTAAATTTGGTTAATAACAAATAACGAACTAGAATATGAAAGAAGAAACAAATGAACAAATGTAGCAAGGAAAGAAATGTGTTCAATGCAGCATCTGTATTTGTTCATACATAACATTTTCAAATAACCAACAACAGTGCTGTAATTATGTCAATCCTGTGCCCAGTATATAAACCCCCTCTGCTGGGAGCATTGTATTTTAAAGATCTAAGGAGAAAGAATCCTGTATGCATTTTATAGTGAAATATGTGACACACTAAGGCTACATTACATACAGAGCAAATATGCGCTTCTGTGAGCAAAATATTTGTGCTCCGTTTTGATTTTTCCATTTGTACTTATTAGCGCAAGATTAGGGATGGCAAGTAGGATTTTTGCAACCTCGCGGCCACAATTTAAGGCCTCTCAAGGAAACAGCCACAACTCATGCAACCCATAAGGCAGATACACATTAATATATATGTACAGTATATGAATATATACATATTTATGTATGTGTTCATAAGTGTATATATGTAAATTTATATATACACATATATACACTTAAATAAAAAAATAAAAAAATATATATATATTTAAAGAGAGTTCTATGTTAAAGGGATAGGAAAGTAAAAAGTAAATTTGCATGATTCAGATAGAGCATGCCATTTTAAGACACTTTTAAATTGACTTCTATTTTCAAATGTGCTTAGTTTTCTTAGTATCCCTTGTTAAAAAATGAATACACACATATCCTACACTAGTGAGAGCTGCTGCTAATTGGTGCCTGCACACATTTGTCTCTTGTGATTGGCTAAATAGATATTATCAGCTTCCTGTCAGTAGTGCAATGCTGTCACTTCAGCAATGGGTAACAAGAGAATCAAGAACATTTGATAATAGAATTAAATTGGAAAGTTGTTTAAAATTGTATGTTCTATCTGAATCATCATTTTTTTTGGAATTTACTATCCTTTTAATATATACATATATAAATACATCTATATTTATCTATATACTGTATGTATATATATATATATATATATATATATATATATATATATATATATATATATATATTCATATACATATATATTTAAAGAGATTTATATGTTTATAAATGTGTCACATAGGATCCCTATGTAAAAGTACTTTGAGCTACATCTCCTAACTTTGAACCCTTATAACTTAATCGTCCAGTAACTTTGTTTTATCACACAGTGTTAACATGAGTGTTACTGTACATTATAATGTATTTTTAAGATGTTTTGTGCAACTTATTTCACTTAACCAGAGGTCTGAGTTTGCAATGTTTACCAATGTGCAAAACATTATCATGACCTCGCAAACGCATTTACTACCCACTTAATATGAGTAGTTTTTGGTTGCGCTTAAAAAGGTGCATTTATGCTCCTAAGCCCTATGTTAGTTGTGACCCCAGTATTACAGTATGTGACATGCTATGTGAGTTCTGTTCCCCACATTACAGCTAGTGATGTTGCAAACCTAAAATTTTGCGTTCGCAAACAGCAAACGCCAACTTCCGCAAAAGTTCGCGAACCAGGCGAACCAGGCGAACCGCCATTGACTTCAATAGGCAGGCAAATTTTTAAACCCACAGGGACTCTTTTTGGCCACAAAAGTGATGGAAAAGTTGTTTCAAGGGGACTAACACCTGGACTGTGACATGCCGGAGGGGGATCCATGGCAAAACTCCCATGGAAAATTACATAGTTGATGCAGAGTCTGGTTTTAATCCATAAAGGGCATAAATCACTTAAAATTCCTAAATTGTTTGGAATAACGTGCTTTAAAACATCAGGTATGATGTTGTATTGTTCATGTAGTGTAAGGCTTACGCCTGCTTCACAGTGACAGACCAAACTCCCTGTTTAACGCACCGCAAACAACCGCAAACAGTCCAATTGCACAACCGCAAACTCCCCATAGATCAATAGATGCAATAGATACATTTGATGATAGATACGATAGATAGATAGATAGATAGATTTGATAGATAAATAGATAGATTTGATAGATAGATAATTTCCCAGACAGAGAATTACAAGATTACAAGACGTGCGGTCTGTGACCCATGGTAAGGTTCCCAGAGGCAGTTGCGGCGCCCGAGGCTCTGATTAGAACAGAGCACTCTGTGTATCTGCCCTCGGACAAAATCGGAACATTCTTTAGCTTTCTGCCTGTCGGCCAAATGTCCATCTGCCAAATGTCCGTCTGCCAAATGTCCTTCTGCATTTTGTCAGGGCACCGCGTGCAATCTACTGTGCCACCAGATAGGAGTGGTGTGTTAACTAGTACTATTCTTATCAGTTTAATCCCTGTTACGTCCCCTATCAGGGGACGTGTATATGGCATGGATTTTAGGAACCGGGAGATGGAAAAAGATGCTTGGACACCCAGTACAGGTCGTTCTCCTTCAGCCTTTTTATACGAGGGTCCCCGACCCTCAACAGGCACAACAGCATGAAAGACCCCATATGCTATGAATTCCTTTTGCACAATTGAGTACAGGTATGGCATCGTTTTTAGGAACCCGTAGATAATTTTTAGGAACCGGGAGATGGAAAAAGATGCTTGGTCGGTCCTCCTACTTCAAATTTGGGGCACTGCGCTAGCAATCTACTGTGCCACCAGATATGAGTGGTGTGTTAAGTAGTACTATTCTTAGCAGTTTAATCCCTGTTATGTGCCTTTTTTTGGGTTTGGGTTTTGAAGCCACAGTGCAGTACTAGAGTCCAGAAAAATTAGGCATGTACACATGCCTGAAAAATTATGTATTGTTGCAGCCAGAAAAATTGATGTTTGTTTGACAGTTAGAAAGTGCCCTAAAACATTGCGGCTTGAACCCTAGTTGTTGGCGGATAAGTCACGCAAGTCATCCGGCATTCGAAGATAAAATACAGCAGCGTGTGGACTATTTTTAGCCCAAGGCAGCTCATCTCATCAGGCCTTTTTTACTCGAATGTATCGCCCAATGTCAGTCCCTTCGGGATCCATCCCTCATTCATTTTATTAAAGGTGAGATAATCAAGACTTTTTTGACCTAGGCGACTTCTCTTCTCAGTGACAATACCTCCTGCTGCACTGAAGGTCCTTTTTGACAGGACACTTGAAGCGGGGCAGGACAGAAGTTCAATTGCAAATTGGGATAGCTCAGGCCACAGGTCAAGCCTGCACACCTAGTTGTCAAGGGGTTCATCGCTCCTCAGAGTGTTGAGATCTGCAGTTAATGTGAGGTAGTCTGCTACCTGTCGGTTGAGTCGTTCTCTGAGGCTGGATCCCGAAGGGCTGTGGCGATGCATAGGAGTTAAAAAGGTCCGCATGTCCTCCATCAACAACACATCTGGAAAGCATCCTGTCCTTGCCGGCGTGGGAGGAGGAGTATTACTTTCATCTCTTCCCCTGTTAGATTCCTGTTGTGCTGTGACATCACCCTTATACGCTGTGTAAAGCATACTTTTTAATTTACTTTTGAACTGCTCCATTCTTTCCGACTTGTGGGAATTCGGTAATATTTCAGTCACTTTATGCTTATACCGGGGGTCTAGTTGCGTGGACACCCAGTACAGTTCGTTCTCCTTCAGCTTTTTTATACGAGTGTCCCTCAACAGGCACGACAGCATGAAAGACCCCATTTGCACAAGGTTGGATGCCGAGCTACTCATGTCCCGTTCCTCGTCCTCACTGATCTCACTGAAGGTATCTTCTTCCACCCAGCCATGTACAACACCACGGGTACCAGATAGGTGACAACAATGAGCACCCTGGGATGCCTGTTGTGCTTGGTCTTCCTCCTCCTCCTCAAAGCCACATTCCTCTTCTGACTCCTCTTCCTCACAATCCTCTTCCTGTGTTGCCGCTGGTCCAGCAAGCGATGCTGATAAGGCTGTTTCTGGTGGTGATGGAGACCACAACTCTTCCTCTTCCTCTTCACGCTCATCTATGGCCTGATCCAGCACTCTTCGCAGGGCACGCTCCAGGAAGAAAAAAAAATGGTATGATGTCGCTGATGGTGCCTTCAGTGCAACTGACTAGGTTTGTCACCTCCTCAAAAGGACGCATGAACCTACAGGCATTGCGCATGAGCGTCCAGTAACGTGGCGAAAAAATCCCCAGCTCCCCAGAGGCTGTCCTAGCACCCGGGTCATACAAATACTCGTTAACAGCTTTTTCTTGTTGGAGCAGGTGGTTGAACATTAGGAGTGTTGAATTCCAACGTGTCGGGTTGTCGCAAATCAAACGCCTCACTGGCAGGTTGTTTCGCCGCTGGATATCTGACAAGTGTGCCATGGCCGTGTAGGAACGCCTGAAATGGCCACACACCTTCCTAGCCTGCTTCAGGACATCCTGTAAGCCTGGGTACTTATGCACAAAGTGTTGTACAATCAGATAACACACGTGCCATGCACGGCACATGTGTCAACTTGCCCAATTTCAATGCCGCCACCAAATTACTTACATTGTCAGAAACCACTTTGCTGATCTCCAGTTGGTGCGGAGTCAGCCACTGATCCACCTGTGCGTTCAGGGTGGACAGGAGTGCTGCTGCGGTGTGACTCTCTGCTTTCAGGCAAGTCAACCCCAAGACGGAGTGACACTACCATATACGGGATGTGGAATAGTACCTGGGGAACTGGGGGGGTGCCATTAATGTGGAGCAAGATGCAGCAGCAGAAGAGGACTCAGCCAAGGAGGTTATGGAAGAGGATGGAGTAGGAGGAGTAGAGGAGGTGGCAGCAGGCCTGCCTGCAAGTCGTGGCGGTGTCACCAACTCCTCTGCAGAGCCAGGCATTCCATGCTTGGCAGCCATCAGCAGGTATACCCAATGTGCAGTGTAGGTGATATACCTGCCCTGACCATGCTTTGCAGACCAGCTATCAGTGGTCAGATGGATCCTTGCCCCAACACTGTGTGCCACACATGCCATTACTTCATTTTGCACAATCGAGTACAGGTTGGGGATTGCATTTTTTGCAAAGAAATTTCGCCCGGGTACCTTCCACTACGGTGTCCCAATAGCTACAAATTTTTTTAACGCCTCAGACTCCACCAGCTTGTATGGTAAAAGCTGGCGGGCTAACAGTTCAGACAAGCCAGCAGTCAGGCGCCGGGCAAGGGGGTGACTTGGTGACATTGGCTTCTTACGCTCAAACATGTCCTTGACAGAAACCTGACTGTGGGCAGATGAGCAGGAACTGCACCGGAAGAGATACAGATTGGCGGATGGTTGAGAGGGGGCAAGGAGCACAGCAGTGGTTGACATGGCTGAAGATACTGGACCAGGAGGAGGATGGCGGCTTTGAGTTTGTGTGCTGCTTGTCCTCATGTGTTCATCCCATAGGCGTTTGTGATGTGAGATCATGTGCCTTCGCAAAGCAGTTGTACCTAGGTGGGTGTTGGATTTCCCACAACTCGGTTTCTTTTGGCACAGGTTGCAAATGGCATTGCCGTTGTCAGAGGCAGACACAGAAAAAAATGCCACACTGCTGACCTCTGCAATGACGGCATTCTGGTGGTGGCAACAGCATGCGTTGATTGGCGTGCTGTCTGGCTGACCCCGGGTGCCGATGCATGCTGTCTGACTGTGCCACTAGCTCCTTGCGACGACCTCCCCCTGCTTCAAACTCGTCTCCTCCTCCTGCTCCTCTCTGTCTCCCCATCTGAACTTTCCACCTGTTCTTCTTCTCTTCTACCGGGCGCCCACGTGACATCCACGGACGCATCGTCATCATCAACCCCTTCACTTGTATCTGACAACTCAACAACTGAAGCAACGGCGGGTACAACATCATCATCATCACACCGTGCGTCGTCCATGTCTGTAATGCTGCCTGACTGAGACATATCACAGTTATCTACATCCTCTGTCAATGATGGTTGCGCATCACTCATTTCTTCACACTGAGGTGTACATAACTCCTCTGACAGATCAAGTGAGGCGGCTGTGGTGCTAGTGTCGGTGGTGGCGGCAGGCGGGCGAGTGGTAAGTTGAGAGGTGCCCAAAGCTAAGTTAGAGGAGGAGGATGGTGCGTCAAGGTTACGAGCGGAAGCTGTAGAAGTAGAAGATTGGGTGTCCTGTGTTATAAAGTCAACTATTTCATCAGAACTTTTCGTGTTCATGGTACGTGGCCTAACACTGGGCATTATTCTATGGCCAAAGGGAATCACAGCACCATGACCACGACGGCCCCTGCAGGTTGGCCTGCCTCTGCCTGTCATTTTTGTTCAATTAGTGCTACTATGCGTGCAAGCTACTGTGAGTGGGCACAGTATACGCTGTGAGTCTGACACAAAAAACCAGACTGATGTTTCACACTCAATTTTCTTTTTTTTTTTTTTAAATGTACACTGACACTACTATTAAACAAGATAATATGAGTGGTGGCACTGGGCAAGTGGGCACAGTATACGCTGTGAGCCTGACACAAAAAAGCAGACTGATGATTCACAGTCAAAATAGTTTTTTTATTTTTAAAATGTACACTTACACTACTATTAAACAAGATAATGTGAGTGGTGGCACTGGACAAGTGGGCGCACTATACGCTGTGAGCCTGACACAAAAAAGCAGACTGATGTTTCAGAGTCAAAATAGTTTTTTTATTTTTAAATGTACACTTACACTACTATTAAACAAGATAATATGAGTGGTGGCACTGGGCAAGTGGGCACAGTATACGCTGTGAGCCTGACAAAAAAAAGCAGACTGATGTTTCACAGTCAAAATAGTTTTTTTATTTTTAAATGTACACTTACACTACCATTAAACAAGATAATGTGAGTGGTGGCACTGGACAAGTGGGCACAATATACGCTGTGAGCCTGACACAAAAAAGCAGACTGATGTTTCAAAGTCAAAATAGTTTTTTTATTTTTAAATGTACACTTACACTACTATTAAACAAGATAATATGAGTGGTGGCACTGAGCAAGTGGGCACAGTATTCACTGTGAGCCTTACACAAAAAAACAGACTGATGTTTCACAGTCAAAATAGTTATTTTAGTTTTAAAATGTACACTTACACTACTATTAAACAAGATAATATGAGTGGTGGCACTGGGCAAGTGGGCACAGTATATGCTGTGAGCCTGACACAAAAAAACAGACTAAATGTACACTTACACTATTATTAAACAAGATAATATGAGTGGTGGCACTGAGCAAGTAGGCACAGTATATGCTGTGAGTCTGACACACAGGCTGGCAGTGGCAGGCTGGCCTGGCAACTGAAATTAGATTACACTAGCAGACTGATGTAAAAGTTTTTTTTTTAAAATTTACACTAATGTTACACCAGATATGAGTGGTGGCACTGAGCAAGTAGGCACAGTATATGCTGTGAGCCTGACACACAAGCTGGCAGTGGCAGGTGGGCAACTGCTATTAGATTACACTAGCAAACTGATGTAAAAGTTTTTTTTTTTTTTAATTTACACTACTGTTACACCAGATATGAGTGGTGGCACTGAGCAAGTAGGCACAGTATATGCTGTGAGCCTGACACACAGGCTGGCAGTGGCAGGCTGGCCTGGCAACTGAAATTAGATTACACTAGCAGACTGATGTTTCACAGTCAAAATAGTTTTTTTATTTTTATATGTACACTTACACTACTATTAAACAAGATAATGTGAGTGGTGGCACTGGACAAGTGGGCACAGTATACGCTGTGAGCCTGACAAAAAAAAGCAGACTGATGTTTCACAGTCAAAATAGTTTTTTTATTTTTAAATGTACACTTACACTACTATTAAACAAGATAATATGAGTGGTGGCACTGGGCAAGTGGGCACAGTATTCGCTGTGAGCCTTACACAAAAAATCAGACTGATGTTTCACAGTCAAAATAGTTATTTTAGTTTTAAAATGTACGCTTACACTACTATTACACAAGATAATATGAGTGGTGGCACTGGGCAAGTGGGCACAGTATATGCTGTGAGCCTGACACAAAAAAGCAGACTGATGTTTCACAGTCAAAATAGTGTTTTTATTTTTAAATGTACACTTACACTACTATTAAACAAGATAATATGAGTGGTGGCACTGGGCAAGTGGGCACAGTATACGCTGTGAGCCTGACACAAAAAAGCAGACTGATGTTTCAGAGTCAAAATATTTTTTTTATTTTTAAAATGTACACTTACACTACTATTAAACAAGATAATATGAGTGGTGGCACTGAGTAAGTGGGCACAGTATTCGCTGTGAGCCTTACAAAAAAAATCAGACTGATGTTTCACAGTCAAAATAGTTATTTTAGTTTTAAAATTTACACTTACACTACTATTAAACAAGATAATATGAGTGGTGGCACTGGGCAAGTGGGCACAGTATACGCTGTGAGCCTGACACAAAAAAGCAGACTAAATGTACACTTACACTACTATTAAACAAGATAATATGAGTGGTGGCACTGAGCAAGTAGGCACAGTATATGCTGTGAGCCTGACACACAGGCTGGCAGTGGCAGGCTGGCCTGACAACTGAAATTAGATTACACTAGCAGACTGATGTAAAAGTTTTTTTTTTTTAAATTTACACTAATGTTACACCAGATATGAGTGGTGGCACTGAGCAAGTAGGCACAGTATATGCTGTGAGCCTGACACACAGGCTGGCAGTGGCAGGCTGGCCTGGCAACTGAAATTAGATTACACTAGCAGACTGATGTTTCACAGTCAAAATAGTTTTTTTATTTTTAAATGTACACTTACACTACTATTAAACAAGATAATGTGAGTGGTGGCACTGGACAAGTGGGCACAGTATACGCTGTGAGCCTGACACAAAAAAGCAGACTGATGTTTCACAGTCAAAATTGTTTTTTTATTTTTAATGTACACTTACACTACTATTAAACAAGATAATATGAGTGGTGGCCCTGGGCAAGTGGGTACAGTATTCGCTGTGAGCCTTACACAAAAAATCAGACTGATGTTTCACAGTCAAAATAGTTATTTTAGTTTTAAAATGAACACATACACTACTATTACACAAGATAATATGAGTGGTGGCACTGGGCAAGTGGGCACAGTATATGCTGTAAGCCTGACACAAAAAGCAGACTGATGTTTTACAGTCAAAATAGTTTTTTTTTTTTTTTAAATGTACACTTACACTACTATAAAACAAGATAATATGAGTGGTGGCACTGGACCAGTGGGCACAGTATACGCTGTGAGCCTGACACAAAAAAGCAGACTGATGTTTCAGAGTCAAAATATTTTTTTTATTTTTAAAATGTACACTTACACTACTATAAAACAAGATAATATGAGTGGTGGCACTGGGTAAGTGGGCACAGTATACGCTGTGAGCATGACACAAAAAAGCAGACTGATGTTTCAGTGTCAAAATATTTTTTTTATTTTTAAAATGTACACTTACACTACTATAAAACAAGATAATATGAGTGGTGGCACTGGGTAAGTGGGCACAGTATACGCTGTGAGCCTGACACAAAAAAGCAGACTGATGTTTCAGAGTCAAAATATTTTTTTTATTTTTAAAATATACACTTACACTACTATAAAACAAGATAATATGAGTGGTGGCACTGGACCAGTGGGCACCGTATACGCTGTGAGCCTGACACAAAAAAGCAGACTGATGTTTCAGAGTCAAAATAGTTTTTTTATTTTTAAATGTACACTTACACTACTATTAAACAAGATAATATGAGTGGTGGCACTGGGCAAGTGGGCACAGTATACGCTGTGAGCCTGACACAAAAAAAGCAGACTAAATGTACACTTAGGAAGTAAAAAAAGTACGATATAAAATCATACAATAGGGTGCGCTATACTGATGCACAAAAAATGTGCGTGTAAATCTGTGTTAACGTGACAAAAATAATGTGTTCGAAGTATAGATCTAATAGTGATCGTGAATTGTAATATTGTGTTAGTATTGGCACCTAAGTGAATATGAGCGCAAAAGAGATACAATGTTTTATAATGTGTATACCTAAAAAAACGAAATGTGTCTAGTTGAATGAATAAGTGTGCAGAGGACAAGCCTAAGCCGATAACAGCTACAAACAATCAGCGTGCTGACTGCTGTATGAAGGTCAGCCTGCCTTACTGCACTACTTGCGAGTGCCAACTCCATTGTGAGTATACATCTTGCTGAAACTGTGTTCTTTTGCCGTGTCCATTTGGATTTAGACGATATTGCACCATTGGTCTTCTGTGTTCTTTTTCTATCATAACAGATTTCCGACACGACTTCCACACATTCAGCGTACTGACTGCTGTACAAAGGTCAGCCCGCCTGTATGCACTACTTGCGAGTGCTAAGCTCTTTGTGAGTATCCACTTGGCAGATACTTTTTATGTTTGTATTACTTTCGACCTTGACGATATTACACCATTAGGCGCTCTCTCTTTGTGTTTTCAATTTAAATGTACACTTACACTACTATTAAACAAGATAATATGAGTGGTGGCACTGAGCAAGTAGGCACAGTATATGCTGTGAGCCTGACACACAGGCTGGCAGTGGCAGGCTGGCCTGGCAACTGAAATTAGATTACACTAGCAGACTGATGTAAAAGTTTTTTTTTTTAAATTTACACTAATGTTACACCAGATATGAGTGGTGGCACTGAGCAAGTAGGCACAGTATATGCTGTGAGCCTGACACACAGGCTGGCAGTGGCAGGCTGGCCTGGCAACTGAAATTAGATTACACTAGCAGACTGATGTTTCAAAGTCAAAATTGTTTTTTTATTTTTAAATGTACACTTACACTACTATTAAACAAGTTAATGTGAGTGGTGGCACTGGACAAGTGGGCACAGTATACGCTGTGAGCCTGAAACAAAAAAGCAGACTGATGTTTCACAGTCAAAAAAGTTTTTTTTTATTTTTAAATGTACACTTACACTACTATTAAACAAGATAATATGAGTGGTGGCACTGGGCAAGTGGGCACAGTATTCGCTGTGAGCCTTACACAAAAAATCAGACTGATGTTTCACAGTCAAAATAGTTATTTTAGTTTTAAAATGTACACTTACACTACTATTAAACAAGATAATATGAGTGGTGGCACTGGGCAAGTGGGCACAGTATACGCTGTGAGTCTGACACAAAAAAGCAAACTGATGTTTCAGAGTCAAAATATTTTTTTTATTTTTAAAATGTACACTTACACTACTATCAAACAAGATAATATGAGTGGTGGCACTGGACCAGTGGGCACAGTATACGCTGTGAGCCTGACACAAAAAAGCAGACTGATGTTTCAGAGTCAAAATAGTTTTTTTATTTTTAAATGTACACTTACACTACTATTAAACAAGATAATATGAGTGGTGGCACTGGGCAAGTGGGCACAGTATACGTTGTGAGCCTGACACAAAAAAGCAGACTAAATGTACACTTACACTACTATTAAACAAGATAATATGAGTGGTGGCACTGAGCAAGTAGGCACAGTATATGCTGTGAGTCTGACACACAGGCTGGCAGTGGCAGGCTGGCCTGGCAACTGAAATTAGATTACACTAGCAGACTGATGTAAAAGTTTTTTTTTAAATTTACACTAATGTTACACCAGATATGAGTGGTGGCACTGAGCAAGTAGGCACAGTATATGCTGTGAGCCTGACACACAGGCTGGCAGTGGCAGGTGGGCAACTGCTATTAGATTACACTAGCAAACTGATGTAAAAGTTTTTTTTTTTTAATTTACACTACTGTTACACCAGATATGAGTGGTGGCACTGAGCAAGTAGGCACAGTATATGCTGTGAGCCTGACACACAGGCTGGCAGTGGCAGGCTGGCCTGGCAACTGAAATTAGATTACACTAGCAGATTGATGTAATTTTTTTTTTAAAAATTTACACTAATGTTACACCAGATATGAATGGTGGCACTGAGCAAGTAGGCACAGTATATGCTGTGAGCCTGACACACAGGCTGGCAGTGGCAGGCGGGCAACTGCTATTAGATTACACTAGCAAACTGATGTAAAAGTTTTTTTTTTTTACATTTACACTACTGTTACACCAGATATGAGTGGTGGCACTAAGCAAGTAGGCACAGTATATGCTGTGAGCCTGACACACAGGCTGGCAGTGGCAGGCTGGCCTGACAACTGAAATTAGATTACACTAGCAGACTGATGTAAAAGTTTTTTTTTTTAAATTTACACTAATGTTACACCAGATATGAGTGGTGGCACTGAGCAAGTAGGCACAGTATATGCTGTGAGCCTGACACACAGGCTGGCAGTGGCAGGCAGGCAACTGCTATTAGATTACAAAGAAAAAAAAAAAAACGACTGATGTAGCCCTAAAAGGGCTTTTTGGGGTGCTGTCCTTACAGCAGAGATCAGATGAGTCCTTCAGGACTGTAGTGGACACTGAATACACTAGCCTAGTTATCGATTTCTCTATTAAATTAGCAGCAGCTACACTGTCCCTCCTCTCACTAAGAATGCAGGATCAGAATGAATCTAAAATGGCTGCTGCCCAGGAGCTGGGAGGGTCTGGGAGGGAGTGTCTGCTGCTGATTGGCTGTAATGTGTCTGCAGACTGTGAGATACAGGGTCAAAGTTTACTCAATGATGATGAATAGGGGGCGGATCGAACATCGCATATGTTCGCCCACCGCTGCGAATGCGAACAAGCTATGTTCGCCGGGAACTGTTCTCCGGCGAACTGTTCGCGACATCACTAATTACAGCATGTGGCACATGCTAGTTATATTCCCAATATTACATTGTTACAGCATACATACAGAACATATAGGGCTTCATGTACTTACAGCCACGTGGACAGGGTTTTCAACTTGCCACCCCCTTCTCTTGCACCTCTAATCATGTGAGAATACGCTACTTCAGAGATAACAGAGAGTGTAAGAAGCACTAGTGTTGTGACCGTTGCTTCTTCAACTGCAAACCTGTTCCGCAAGGGCTGAAGTGCAGCTCATGCTGCTTAATACATTGAGCCTATAGTATTACATATACATCATTTACACATTTATCAATAATGGATCACAGCATTTAATAAAATCTGAATAAAAACAAAGGGCAAGATTACAAGTCGCGCATTGGTTGTTTGCATTAAGCGGCTTAACACATTTGCAAATAAGTTATTTCTCAGCTTATAATAGCTGCGCAACCGCAAATGTGAAAAAGTCATAACATGCACAGTGTTTTCGCAACTTTTTTACCACGCGACTTGTAATGTTGCCCAAAATGTTTTAAAATTATTTAAAACTATCTTCTGTTGTTAGCCAGATTTGCACTGTTTGTCACCCAGGGACATAGTCCTTGAAAACCTTTTTGAGTATTTTCACATTATCTCTACTGCTCTTGTAGAGTAAAGCAGATATAAATGGCTGCTACAATGACCAAGCAATAGCTGTGAACTATGAAGTAGGTGCAGTTACCTGAAGTCTGTGGGACCGATTTACCAAGGCCCAAATGCAGATGTTTCCGCGCGAGCCTTCAGACTCGCCGGAAACAGGAGTTAAGAAGCAGCGGTCTTAAGACTGCTGCTCTTTAACTCGTCCGCCACCTCTGAGGTGGTCAGACAGCAATCAGCCCTATCGGATACGATCGGGTTGATTGACACCACCTGCTAGTGGCCGATTGGCTGTGAATGTGCAGGGGGCAGGATTGCACAAGCATTTAATGAGAAATGCTTGTACAATGATAAATGCCAACAGCGTTAAATTGGCCCCTTCCTATCTGCTAACATCTGGGGGAAAACATCACTGGAAAAGCAGCTAAAATAACTAATGCATTTGTTTTGCAAAGTGTTTTCAAACATTTTGTGCTAGATTACAAGTGAAGCTAAATCAATAGCATAGGGTGTATTATCTTTTGCATGACATAGTACAAAGAATAGTGCACAATCTTGTAATACAAACGGACAGTTAAATAATTTAATTAACCAAAGCATCTTAGCATGGCTGAAACTTCTTTAGCGCTCTCTATACTTTTAATAGATAATGTAGGAAGTGCTCTCACTTGTATTTAAAGTGGTGAATTAAAGGCAACTGTAAAGACCTTGAGATTTTTATATAAAATGTTTAGTTATGCATATTGAAAAAACTGCAGAATATTTTCATTATTTATTTGGTCCCCTTTTCATGAAATGTAGTTCTGAAAATTGAACAATTTGTAATTATCAGAACGCAAAATGCATCCTGCTGACTTTTCAAGTTTAACTCTGCTACATATATGAGGCTAAATAGCTGGATCAGCATCAACTGCACAATTATGTTTTTATACTAACGTTATAATAGTGGCTAGCCTTGTTGTCTGTGGACTAAAGCCCACATTGGCTCCTCTAAAGGTGGCACATGGTGGGTGGAGTTTAGGTATTAAAAATAATTGCAGTAAAAATGATGATAAGTTGAATTAAAGCATAAAAACTTGGCTAATATGTTTTTCTATAATAGCACAACAGAAATATCTTAATTACAAGGTGTTTACTGTCCCTTGAGTATTATGCTAGATTGCAATAAAAAATAACTCTGTAAAATTTAGCAATTTTTGAGGCCTAAAGTAAACCAATATTATGTAAAGTTCAAATCTACATGAAGAACTCCACTACTTGCACACAATCAACAGTGCACCGTCAAGTTAGAGATCCCTAGGCATAGAGTATCCTTCTCCTTGATGCACCATTGATGTAGCAATATCCAACAGGAATTTCACAGCATGACCCCATAGAAGTCTATTATGTAGGGGATTTAACTATTGCACACACACGCTATATAAAGGGACAGTCTACACCTTAGTCATCTTAAAGTCCTCCTGCACCCCTTTCTATATCAAGCATCAGTAACAGTAAAAAAGTTATTTTAAAAACTATTCTCTCTGGTCACCTTAAAATGGCTGCTAAGCTCTGCCCACTGATGACATCACAATCGGTCTGTATTACAAGCTTCACTAGTTACAAAAGACTCACTAATTGGATTCAACAGACTGTCAATACTATTCAGCAGAGTGCATAGATGCAGCCCAGATTGTGATGTCATCAGTGGGCAGAGCTTGGCAGCCATTTCAAATTGACCAGAAACAATAGTCATTTTAAAATAACTTTTTTACTGTTCCTGCTGCATGATATAGAAAGGGTGAAGGAGGATATCTGAAGCTTAAAGGGACTGTAAACCTTGAACTTTTTTTAACATTAAACTTAAGATATATATTTTGTTATAATTTGCAGTCCTACCATGCAGAGCAAAAGCGCAGTGGAAGCCTTTAAATATGATATCTTAAACTTACCCAAAAATGCATCTTCTGTCCGCCTACGAATGAAAAACTTTTTTCAATATTTATTGTCATTGCCCCTGCAGCCAACAGCCGAGTGAACGTCCGTCTTCTCAAAGTTTGACAGCGCGCGTTCCCTATCCACTTGCGCATGCGTATTAAACTCAGTCTTTAGCCTTATACACAGAATCTCAATGCTTCGTCGTACATAGAGATTCTGTGTGTCTGAATGAGCGGTGAGTCACTCCTATAGACAAACGAGCAACTCAAAAAGTATTTAGTAAAAGTGGCATTATTTTTAATATTAAGTCTATTATACTTTAAGCAATATTTAAAATGTCATTAACCCCTTTTTTCTATAGTACGTTTATATTATTTATACTATATTATTTATTTATACTATATATACTATATTATTTATATTTGCTCGTTATGGTCTAAAGGGGGCAATTTTATTATCGATTGTTTGTGATTACTTAGCATATAAGCAGTACATCGCAATGTGGTTAGCATTGCGATCCACTGCTTATATTGTGAAGCTCAGCGGTGGCAGTGCGCATGCGCAAATTAAGTGTAAGTGCACTCCGAGTCAGAAAAGGGGCGTGAGGAATATAAGGCTTGACATAACGGCCCTGCAGCACTGTCAATGAAAAAAATATCTCTGGCTGCATAGGCGAATAGTGCATTGACAAACAAGGTACTTTATACAAATGATTATAACTCGCTTCCGTAGCGCTTAAACTCTGCAAAATGACTTAAAAATATTTAACATATAATCACTAACATGATTAATATCATTTGATGGTTAAGGTTTACAGTCCCTTTAATCTAAAGTAAGACTTTAAGATGACTAAGTTGCAGACTGTCCCTTTAACATGCAGATATTAGCACCCATACTTGAGAATAACTATTGTTTATGTTTGAGTGATGTTAACACACAATAGTGCTAATATTTTTTGTGGTGCATTTGTAATCTGGACCTTTGTGTACAATTAAGTATCCCTTTATCAGATTTCTGATGGCATCAAAGTTACATACAGATTCATTGTTGGATTCTAATTTAACTAAGCATGACCTTAGTGTTTAGCTTTGACGTGATGTAAATATGATACATGATTGCAAAATCCCAATATAAAGACACCTTTCTAGATTTTCTCCTGTATCTAAAGCTAGAATGCATGACTTTTACTCCATTTTTGGATGGATAATTAGCATAGCCTTAGCTCCCTTATTTTTGGAATAATAATTTTCACAAACTGATTAAAAACAAAGTTTTGAGCTATAGCATCAAAAAACAATGGTAAGTATTTTTAAGCAGCCTTTACAATAATTAATGAAAAAGATAGCTTTACTAATAAGGACAGTTTCACTATTAAAGGACTTTTTTTTTTTTAAATGCAATGTGAATTGCTTGTTCAATGAATTCTTGTTTACCGATGGGTGTTTATTTATTTTTTGTTGTCTACATGGGATTTCCTTTGCTAAACCTTAGACTTGTATAACTGGAAGACAGAAATTTCAGAAATGTTGGGCTTGCTAACTGCTTTCAGCTGTGTAGATTTCTTAGCCAATTAATAATGATCTTTACCATCTGCTGTTGCAGAAGCTGGAAATTAAATCCTCATTTTTGTACTAGAAAGACAGAGAAACAATTTGTTTAAAAGAGAAGAATCTATTCTGTCCATTCTTTTCTCGCAGTTTCTATAGTAATGGAGAAACCACCACTTCATTTATATAAATAACAAACTTCTTCTTGTCTACCTCCTCTTTCCCATTGTTTTAGTACAAATGTACAGAACATTTCAATGTGTTTGTAATATCACTTATGTAATTAAATATTTTATTAAAAAAATTACAATTTCATTGCAATTCCATGCTGACAACTTGGAATATACAGCATATACAATGTGTTTTAGTCTCGATTACACCTTTCATTAGAGGGAATGGTAATTTATTTAAATATTAATTCCTCCTTAAATTATTTGTGTTGCCCTGATCTAGTTCCTTCCTAAAATATTTAGTTGATTCTATATTTTCCTATAGTCATCTAGAGAAGAAATACCCTTATTCAAGTTAATAGTTCTAAAAGATCTCAAGAATGAAAGTGATTTTCTGGATCATCTTTAAACTATTTTGGAGGTAAATTTATATATGTTTATGAATGGTTTGGGTTGCCTCAATACCTTCAGTTACTTAGCCGTATACATCTAAACTAGAACAATGTGATTTTTAGTTCCGATGTTTAAGTGGTTATAAAGTTTTTTGAGTAAAAACTGAACAAAACTTCCTAGAGAGGCCAAATAGCAAATTCTGTAACATTGGTTTCATTCAAAATGCTGCAAATCATCTTAGGTTACTGGTCTTGTTAACAAGATACCTGTGACATTAGAGCTGCGTTTAAAAAACAAACAGCACCCACTTCATCTTGGTGCACACATGCATAAATACAATTAGACCAGGAAAGTCTTTGACTTCTTAAAATTTGCCATGGCTCAAAACATACCATGAGTTAAATTTTATGTGACTCACAATTAATAGTGATTGTTGTACAACAATGTTGCAGAACTATCACAATCTAAAATGGGTTGTGAGCCATTGTATGTAAGTTAGGAAAAAGTAGGGAGTGCATCAAATGTGAATTGATAGCAAGGCTTTTTTGCTATGGGATCTGCTATGAATTGATAGCACCAGGTTCTTATGACTATTGAAATTATGTTTGCCTGCTCTCATTGCTGCTACCGACCACTTTCCAATTTCAAATTGTAAAAGCATTTAGTGTAGTTATAATTAGGGTTAACTGTTGTGGAGGGTTGAAGTGTGGTTGGGTGAGTGGGAAAGAACAGATAGGTTGTTTTAAGATGGTGATCAGAGAATGTAGCTATGGTATTTTGCAGTGGTATAGAGCAAGATTAAATGTATTTGCAGTAGTGAGAGGGGATTGGATTGAGAAACAATTTGGATTAAACTGCACTGGTGGTTTGGGACAGGGGGAGTTGTAGCTAAAGTGCAATATGCAATTGTGTTTATGTTTAATGGGCTATAACACTGGTGAATATTTTGTAATATAGGTACCAATGCTATAGCAGCTGCATTCAGACATACTCTAGCAGCTGTTTGTAGTGATCAGCCATTAGGTACAGCTACTATTTAGTGACACAAACACAGTGCATTTTCCCTATATATTAAAATAGTCTATTTTTACATATTAGCTTGATTCTAGTGACCTGTATATGAAAGATGTTTAAATTACAGGACTCACTGCAATTCATTTCTCCAAATTCATTAAGACTAGAACTGACTCTCTAATTTCTTCAGTCTCTCTGATCAGTATAATATTATATGCAGACGAATCATAAATTAAGATTTGAGTGATCTTAGGGGGAACATTGCCTAAAATAACATATAAATTGGAGAGATTGTGGAGGTTGTTCAACTCTTAGTAAATCATGTCAGCTAAAATAAACATCTTACTCACAGTTCACACACACATAGAGTTTGCATATTTTATCAGTTTATTAGAATAATTAATGGTCCAGGAAAAAAATGCTTACAACAACAGTGAGTCAGATGAATATGACACTATTTACATGCTGGCTTCTCTTACTTTGGAAAATCATTTGTATGTGAGGATTAAATAATGACTCAGAACCAGTGTGCAGCTGTATTAGGAGGCTTGTGTCTCTATGGATGTCAACAGATCTAAAACTACATGTTCTGGTTTAATTTAAATGTTTTTCTTATAAGTAATTGACGTTTTGAATACCCAAGCTTTCATTACTATTGTATATTATCATTTGAAAATGTTATTGCGCCATTTTCCAGAAAAATATTTACAATGTATGTACTAATACATATATTTTTAATAACATGCATTTTTCTGAACTAATTAAATAAGTAGTTGTCCATACAAAACATGGATTCTTAACTGAAATATACACTCATTTCAAATCTGATGACTGCAACACATTTCAAAAAAGATGCGACAGTCGACAGTTTACCACTGTGTAACATCACCTTTTCTTTTAATAACACTTATTAGGGTTTGGGCACTGAAGACACCAGTTTTGTTAAGTTTAGCAAGCATAATTTTTCCCTTATTTATCCATTATGCATGTCTTCAGCTGCGCAACTGTACGGGGCCTTCGTTGCCTTATTTTGCACTTCATAATGTGCAACACGTTCTCAATCGGAGACAGGTCAGGACTGCAGGCAGGCCATGCTAGCACCCGCACTCTCTGCTTACGCAACCATGCGCTTGTAACTTGGGCAGAATGTGGTTTGTGCGTTGTCCTTCTGAAAAATGCAGGGATGTCCCTGGAAAAGATAAAAGATGACATCTGGATGGCAGCATATGTTGCTCCAAAATGTGTACATATCTTTCTGCATTAATGGTGCCCTCACAGATGTGCAAGTTACCCATGCCATGGACACTGAAACACCATCATACCATGACAGAAGCTGGCTTTTGGATCTGACGCTGATAAAAGCTTTAATGGCCCTTTTCCTCTTTGGCCCGGAGAACACAATGGTTGTTTTTTCCAAAAACTATTTGACCAAAAAACATGATTCCACTATGCCATTGTCTATCTCAGATGAGACTAAGCCCAGAGAAGTTGGCAGCGCTTCTGGACAGTCTTGATGCATGCTTCTGTTTTGAATAGTAAAGTCTTAACTTGCATCTGTTAATGCAGTGGTGAATGGTGTTGACTGACAAAGGTTTACCAAAGTATTCTCAAGCTCATGTCAGGATATCCATTACAGACTCATGCCAGTTTTTGAGACAGTAACGTCTGGGGGATCGGAGATCACACGCATTCAGAATTGGTTTCGGCCTTGCCCTTTATGCACCGAGATTTGACCGGATTGCTTGAATCTTTTAATTATATTGTAGAAGGTGAAATGCCCAAAATCCTACTGATTATTCTTTGGGGAATGTTGTTCTTAAAGTGTTGGATTATTCACTGACACATCTGTTGGCAGATTGGCAAGCCTAAACCCATCCTTGCTCTTGAAGGACTAGGCCTTTTTTGGAGGCTCCTTATATACTATGATTACCCGAATGCCTCACCTGTTTCACATCACCTTCTTATTTCAACTTGTCACATCACTATTAGACCTAAATTTCCCCTGTCCTAACTTTTTTGGAATGTGTTGCAGTCATCAGATTTAAAAAGTGTATATTGTTTTCCAAAAAACATCAAATAATGTGTTAAAAATGTTTTTTTTCAATATAATACAGGGTGCATTGAATTTTAAAATGACTTTTCTTGTTTTTGTTTTTTTTTGCATTTTTCATACTGTCCCAAATTTTTTTGAATTGGGCTTGTAGAAATGCATTTGAGCTGGACTAGCTGCAGTGATTTCTCTAAACTTAATGCAATTTTAGTCCTGTTTTAGTTCTTTTAATATATATAGGTCATCTGTATATAGGTCATCTGATTAAAACGTGGTCAAATGATTTACAGGTAACTTTATTTTGAGATTTAAGGATGCTAATCTTAAAGGAACAATAAACACCTTGACATTTTGAAATAAAATGTTTAGTTATGCATAGTAAATTAACTCTGCAACATAATTCATTATTTATTTTGCCCCCTTTTCATATCATTTAGCTTTGAAATTTGTGGGATTTCTAATGATCAGAAATGAAAATACACACTGACTTCTCAAGGCTATATCTAGTACACATCTTTCCCAGTATGGTTTCAGTAGATAACAACTTCAGAGCAATACATTTTATAAAAAACAATTGCCTAGATTACGAGTTTTGCGTTAACAGGGGTGTGGTGCTAACGAACAGTTTATGCTCACCGCTCACTTACAGACAGCGCTGGTATTACAGGTTTTTAAAAACCCGGCGTTAACCGCAAAAAAGTGAGCGTAGAGCAAAATTTTGCTCCACATCTCACCTCAATACCAGTGCTGCTTACGCTAGCGGTGAGCTGGTAAAACGTGCTCGTGCATGATTTCCCCATAGGAATCAATGGGGGAGAGCCGGCTGAAAATAAAACTAACATCTGCAAAAAAGCAGCGTTTAGTTCCTAACGCAGCCCCATTGATTTCTATGGGGAAATAAAAGTTATGTCTACACCTAACACCCTAACATGAACCCCGAGTCTAAACACCCCTAATCTTACACTTATTAACCCCTAATCTGCTGCCCCAGACATTGCCGACACCTAAATTATATTATTAACCCCTAATCTGCCGCTCCGGACACCGCCGCCACCTACATTATACTTATGAACCCCTAATCTGCTGCCCCCAACATCGCCAACACCTACATTATATTTATTAACCCCTAATCTACCGACCCCAATGTCACCACAACCTAACTACATTTATTAACCCCTAATCTGCCGCCCCAATGTCGCCACCACTATAATAAAGTTATTAACCCCTAAACCTAAGTCTAACCCTAACCCCTTTAACTTAAATATAATTTAAATAAATATAAATAAAATTACTACAATTAACTAAATAATTCCTATTTAAAACTAAATACTTACCTATAAAATAAACCCTAAGCTAGCTACAATATAACTAATAGTTATATTGTAGCTATTTTAGGATTTATTTTTATTTTCCAGGCAACTTTGTATTTATTTTAAATAGGTACAATAGTTATTAAATAGTTATTAACTATTTAATAACTACCTAGTTAAAATAAAGACAAATTTACCTGTAAAATAAAACCTAACCTAAGTTACAATTACACCTAACACTATACTACAATTAAAGTAGTTACCTAAATTAAATACAATTAATTACAATTAAATAAAATTATCTAAAGTACAAAAAAAACCCCACTAAATTACAGAAAATAATAAAGAATTACAAGATTTTTAAACTAATTACACCTAATCTAATCCTTCTAACAAAATTAAAAAGCCCCCCAAAATAAAAAAGCCCTACCCTACACTAAATTACAAATAGCCCTTAAAAGGGCATTTTGCAGGGCATTACCCCAAAGTAATCAGCTCTTTTACCTGAAAAAAAAATTACAATTCCCCCCAACATTAAAACCCACCACTCACACAACAAACCCTACTCTAAAACCCACCCAATCCCCCTTAAAAAAAACCTAACACTAACCCCCTGAAGATCACCTTACCGGGAGACGTCTTCACCCAACCGGCCCGAAGTCCTCAACGAAGCCGGGAGTAGTCTTCATCCAAGCTGGGCGAAGTGGTCCTCCAGACGGGCAGAAGTCTTCATCCAGACAGCAATTTCTATCTTCATCCATCCGGCGCGGAGCTGGTCCATCTTCAAGACATTCGACGCGGAGCATCCTCTTCTTCCGACGGCTAAACACAGAATGTCAGCCAATAGTATTGAACTGGCATTCTATTGGCTGATTGGAACAGCCAATAGAATGTCAGCTCAATCCTATTGGCTGATTGGATCAGCCAATAGGGTTTTTATCTACCTTAATTCCGATTGGCTGATAGAATTCTATCAGCCAATCGGAATTGAAGGGACGCCATCTTGGATGACCTCATTTAAAGGAACCTTCATTCTGTGTTTAGCCGTCGGAAGAAGAGGATGCTCCGCATCGGATGTCTTGAAGATGGACCCGCTCCACACCAGATGGATGAAGATAGAAGACGCCATCTGGATGAAGACTTCTGTCCGTCTGGAGAACCACTTCACCCGGCTTGGATGAAGACTTCTCCCGGCTTCGTTGAGGACTTCGGCCCGGTTGGGTGAAGACGTCTCCTGGTAAGGTGATCTTCAGTGGGTTAGTGTTAGTTTTTTTTAAGGGGGATTGGGTGGGTTTTAGAGTAGGGTTGGTTCTGTGGGTGGTGGGTTTTAATGTTGGGGGGAATAGTAATTTTTTTTCAGTTAAAAGAGCTGATTACTTTGGGGCAATGCCCCGCAAAAGGCCCTTTTAAGGGCTATTTGTAATTTAGTGTAGGGTAGGGCTTTTTATTTTGGGGGGCTTTTTTATTTTGTTGGGGGATTAGATTAGGTGTAATTAGTTTAAAAATCTAAAAATCTAAATAATTTCTTTATTATTTTCTGTAATTTAGTGGGGGTTTTTTTTGTACTTTAGATAATTTTATTTAATTGTAATTAATTGTATTTAATTTAGGTAATTAATTTAATTGTAGTGTAGTGTTAGGTGTAATTGTAACTTAGGTTAGGTTTTATTTTACAGGTAAATTTGTCTTTATTTTAACTAGGTAGTTATTAAATAGTTAATAACTATGTTATAACTATTGTACCTATTTAAAATAAATACAAAGTTGCCATTAAAATAAAAATAAACCCTAAGATAGCTACAATGTAACTATTAGTTATATTGTAGCTAGCTTAGGGTTTATTTTATAGGTAAGTATTTAGTTTTAAATATGAATTATTTAGTTAATTGTAGTAATTTTATTTAGATTTATTTAAATTATATTTAAGTTAGGTGGGGTTAGGGTTAGACTTAGGTTTAGGGGTTAGTATCTTTAATATAGTGGGGGCAACGTTGGGTACGGCAGATTAGGGCTTAATAAATGTAGGTAGGTGGCGGCAATGTTAGGGCCGGCAGATTAGGGGTTAATAATATTTAAATAGTGTTTGCAATGTGGGAGTGCGGTGGTTTAGGGGTTACTATATTTATTATAGTGACGGCGATGTCTGGTTCGGCAGATTAGGGGTTAAAAGATGTATTTTAGTGTTTGCGATGTGGGGGACCTCGGTTTAGGGGTTAATAGGTAGTTTATGGGTGTTAGTGTACTTTTTAGCACTTTAGTTAAGAGGTTTATGCTATGGCGTTGTAGTGTAAAACTCTGAACTACTGACTTTTAAATGCGGTACCAGGCTTGACAGGAGAGGGTCTGCTGCTCACTTTTTGTCAGACTCATAATACCGGCGCTATGCAAGTCCCATTGAAAATATAGGATACACAATTGACGTAAGTGTATTTGCAGTATTTACGAGTCTGGCCAAAAAAGTGAGCGGTACACCTGTACCTGCAAGACTCATAATACCAGCGGGCGTTAAAAAGCAGCGTTGGGACCGGCCAACGCTGCTTTTTAAGCCTAATGCAAGACTCGTAATCTAGCCAAATGATTGTGCCTAGCCTTCTCTTTTCTAGAATCAAGCCCGGATTGGCTCCTCCAACTAAGTCAAGTGATGGGTAGAGATTGATTATTGTAGCAAACAACTTGTTAAATTGTTTTAACAATGTTTAGACTTGGCTCATATGTTATTCTATAGCAACATAACAGAAGATCATTTTTAAGATTTGCTCGGTAAATCAAGGTCACTCTGCATCCTTGGCCTGGAGCACTATGCTTGACGTGTTTCTTGTGTTGAATATTTTATTGTTTGTTTGTGTGTTGAACTGGATTTTGCTGTTATAGTGTTTTTTAATAAAAACATTGTTTTCTGATTCAAGTGGAATTATGAGTTGGAATGAGTTAGAAAATAATGCAAGCATTTATGTTTTTATGTGATTTCTTATCCAGGCCACTGTCTTCTCTAAGGCTTAGTGTGGTGCATGGTTAATTTAGGCTTATATATTTTTTTTCATATTAAACAGAACAGGGTGAATGTCTCATATGGTCTTTGCTTTCTCTGGTGTCAAATAAGATAGCGACCTTCAAAAAAAAAAAAAAATTACTGCACACTTTTAGAATTTGATTTAAGTTCTTTTTCATCTAGCATACATTTCTTAAAACTTTCTACAATAAGGCTGACTTTGAATTAATATAGTACATTTTGAGAAGTTTTTTTCACTAATCTTTTGGATCCTTAATTTTTGTAAATGCTAACCTTGAACTTCTTGTGATGCTATTTTTTTTTATTCTTTAGCTACCTTAAAAGCAATAGAACTTATTGTACTTCTTGCTACCTCCCCAAATAAACCTCTTTGGTGCTCCATATAATAAAACCAAACACAAAATTCCCACCACAAAATCCAAATCTCCACTGTGCTGTGCCATCTAATGGACTTAAATAACTTCTTTAGTAGCCAATGTTCCATCTTTATGACCTCCTGAACGATTCTCAGTAGTGAAGGGACTGCCTGAATAAAAGACCACATCCTTCAAACTAACACAATATATCTGTCATTGATTCTTAATTTCAGGTAATTGTTGTTACTGATAAAAAGCTGTCTGTCAGTCTAGATTCCCTAATTTGTATTAATATTTGGTGGGGGGGGGATTGATTGGTTAGGGGAGAGACTAAATTATAGACGGTTTCTCTTGGAGTAGATTTTGAGTGGGATATTCAATTTATTGTAATCAGGAGGTCTAGGTAGTTAATGGGGGGGGCAGTGCGGTAAGGTTTAATGAGGCAGGAAGTATTTGTAAGAGTTAATGTGGTGGAGTAACAGTTATGCTTATTGCAGACATGGAAATAACAAGGGGACTGAAATGTAATCATTGTTTGAGGGGATTTTTAAAACGTGGCTCCATTTCTCAGGTGGAGTTAAGGAATTGCTGACTGTCTATTCAGTGTTAGGTAACTTTTGTCTAATTCAATCCCTTAGAAGTGCTGTTGTTAGACTATACATTTTGACTTGATTTAATTAAATATATATCACAAGGTAAGCTAGTTAAACATGCTATTATGATAAGAAATACATATTTCAAGATTTTCAAATGGATTTTTTGCATGGTGTTTACACAGAAGCAAAACAGACATAGCCTATCAGAGAGTAGTACATGGTATCTAATTAATACAATATTAATGATGACTGCATGAGGTATTTGTATGCAAGTTTTAATTTATGGAAAGCTATTCTCATGAAATAGTGACTATCCATACAACAAGAAATGATGTCTTTGTGCCCTGGTTAAGAGTCTCTCTTTTTTGTTAGACAGTTAAAAATTACCCTTGGGGACTAGTACCCCTAAAGGTGATGGGGGCAACCAGATATGGGATTGTCTTGTATTTCAAAGATAAACTATTCTTTGTGGGGGGCCAGACTGATATACTGTACGGTTGGAAAGTTCTTCTTTGATAAGGGCATATTTTGGGGTGAAGAATAACAAGGTAGTATATCTTTCTTTATTTTCTGGTTAAGTGCCTCTGTTTAAAGGGACAGTAAACTCAAAACTTACACAATTCAGATGCAACTTTAAAACTCTTTCTAATATCAATTATGCTCCATTTTCTTGGTATCCTTTGTTGAAAAGCACACCTAGATACACTTAGGACTTATTTGCTTATTAGTGGCTGCACATATATGTATCTTGCTATTGGCTCATCCAATGTGTAAGGCTAGCTCCCATTTGTGCTTTGCTACTTTTTCAATAATGGTCACCAAGAGATCTAAGCAAATTTGATAATAGAAGTAAATGGTAAATTTCTTTAAAATTGCATGCTTTATCTGAATCATGAAATAAATAAATTATATTTTGGAAAATTTCTCCCTAAGAGTAATGCAGGCAACCAGACAGATATGGCTGCACACTAATAAGCTCCAGAGAAGCTTGAAATGTACTCTGATCTTTTCTTTCATTCAAAGAAGATTGTCAGTCACATTGGCACCAGACTGTCCTTCTTAGGTAAGGCAGAATTGATATACTGAGGAAAGTTTCTGTGGGAAAAGCATGTTTGGGGTTAGAATACACTGTGCCTGATGCCATATAACAAGCTTCTTTATCTATCTTTCTCGCATATAATTGTACATAATTAAATAATTATTATTTTAATATGAAAAAATGCATACATTAGGATAAGATTTAATCATGCAGAAATTTCACAGGTTAAAAGTATGCTTTAAACAAATATTTAGTTAAAAAAAGATTGAATTTATGAATATATGAACTGAGCTTCCACAAAAATGTGGATCATCAAGATATGTCATTCAAAACATGCAAACCTTTTTCTCCAACATTGGTGTGTCCGGTCCACGGCGTCATCCTTACTTGTGGGATATTCTCTTCCCCAACAGGAAATGGCAAAGAGTCCCAGCAAAGCTGGTCACATGATCCCTCCTAGGCTCCGCCCACCCCAGTCATTCTCTTTGCCGTTGCACAGGCAACATCTCCACGGAGATGGTTAAGAGTTTTTTGTAGTTTTATTCTTCTATCAAGTGTTTGTTATTTTAAATGTATGTACTATTTACTCTGAAACAGAAAAGGATGAAGATTTCTGTTTGTAAGAGGAAGATGATTTTTAGCAGACAGTAACTAAAATCGATTGCTGTTTCCACACAGGACTGTTGAGATGAAGTAACTTCAGTTGGGGGAAACAGTTAGCAGTCTTTTCTGCTTAAGGTATGACTAGCCATATTTCTAACAAGACCATGTAATGCTGGAAGGCTGTCATTTCCCCTCATGGGGACCGGTAAGCCATTTTCTTAGTTAAACATAAAAGAATAAAGGGCTTCAAAAAGGGCTTAAAAACTGGTAGACATTTTTCTGGGCTAAAACAATTGCTTTACTAGGCATATTATGCAGATTCTAACTAATTATTGGTATTATAATCTTGGGGAACGTTTAGAAAAACGGCAGGCACTGTGTTGGACACCTTTTTCAGATGGGGGCCTTTCTAGTTTTAGACAGAGCCTCATTCTGGGACTGTATAGGGGTTAAATGTAAACATTTGGTGTGCAATACTTTTAATGCTTTAAGACACTGTGGTGAAATTTTGGTGAATTTTGAACAATTCCTTCATACTTTTTCACATATTCAGTAATAAAGTGTTTTCAGTTTGAAATTTAAAGTGACAGTAACGGTTTTATTTTAAAACGTTTTTTGTGCTTTGTTGACAAGTTTAAGCCTGTTTAACATGTCTGTACCATCAGATAAGCTATGTTCTATATGTATGAAAGCCAATGTGTCTCCCCATTTAAATTTATGTGATAATTGTGCCATAGTGTCCAAACAAAGTAAGGACAGTAATGCAACAGATAATGATATTGCCCAAGATGATTCCTCAAATGAGGGGAGTAAACATGATACTACATCATCCCCTACTGTGTCTACACCAGTTATGCCCACACAGGAGGCCCCTAGTACATCTAGTGCGCCAATACTTATTACCATGCAACAATTAACGGCTGTAATGGATAACTCCATAGCAAATCTTTTATCCAAAATGCCTACTTATCAGAGAAAGCGCGATTGCTCTGTTTTAAACACTGAAGAGCAAGAGGACGCTGATGATAACTGTTCTGACATACCCTCACACCAATCTCAAGGGGCCATGAGGGAGGTTTTGTCTGATGGAGAAATTTCAGATTCAGGAAAAATTTCTCATCAAGCTGAACCTGATGTTGTGACATTTAAATTTAAATTAGAACATCTCCGTGCACTGCTTAAGGAGGTGTTATCTACTCTGGATGATTGTGACAATTTGGTCATTCCAGAGAAATTATGTAAGATGGACAAGTTCCTAGAGGTTCCGGTGCCCCCCAACGCTTTTCCTATACCCAAGCGGGTGGCGGACATAGTAAATAAAGAGTGGGAAAGGCCCGACATACCTTTTGTTCCCCCCCCCTATATTTAAGAAATTATTTCCTATAGTCGACCCCAGAAAGGACTTATGGCAGACAGTCCCCAAGGTCGAGGGGGCGGTTTCTACTCTAAACAAACGCACTACTATTCCTATCGAAGATAGTTGTGCTTTAAAAGATCCTATGGATAAGAAATTAGAGGGTTTGCTTAAAAAGATTTTTGTACAGCAAGGTTACCTTCTACAACCAATTTCATGCATTGTTCCTGTCACTACGGCAGTGTGTTTCTGGTTCGAGGAACTAGAAAAATCGCTCAGTAAAGAATCTTCGTATGAGGAGGTTATGGACAGAGTTCAAGCACTTAAATTGGCTAACTCTTTTGTTTTAGATGCCGCTTTGCAATTAGCTAGATTAGCGGCGAAAAATTCAGGGTTTGCTGTCGTGGCGCGCAGAATGCTTTGGCTAAAGTCTTGGTCAGCGGATGTGTCTTCCAAGACAAAATTGCTTAACATTCCTTTCAAAGGTAAAACATTATTTGGACCTGATTTGAAAGAGATTATTTCAGACATCACTGGGGGAAAGGGCCACGCCCTCCCAGAGGATAGGTCTTTTAAGGCTAATAATAAGCCTAATTTTCGTCCCTTTCGCAGAAACGGACCAGTCTCTAATTCTGTATCCTCTAAGCAAGAGGGTAATACTTCACAACCCAAACCAGCCTGGAAACCAATGCAAGGCTGGAACAAGGGTAAGCAGGCCAAGAAGCCTACCACTGCTACCAAAACAGCATGAAGGGATAGTCCCCGATCCGGGACCGGATCTAGTGGGGGGCAGACTTTCTCTCTTTGCTCAGGCTTGGGCAAGAGATGTTCAGGATCCTTGGGCGCTAGAAATAGTTTCTCAAGGTTATCTCCTGGAATTCAAGGAACTACCCCCAAGGGGAAGGTTCCACAGGTCTCAATTATCTTCAAACCAAATAAAGAGACAGGCATTCTTACATTGTGTAGAAGACCTGTTAAAGATGGGAGTGATACATCCAATTCCAATAAGAGAACAAGGAATGGGATTTTATTCCAATCTGTTCATAGTTCCCAAAAAAGAGGGAACATTCAGACCAATTTTGGATCTAAAGATCCTAAACAAATTTCTCAGGGTACCATCGTTCAAAATGGAAACTATTCGAACGATCCTACCTACTATCCAGGAAAATCAATTTATGACTACCGTGGATTTAAAGGATGCGTACCTACATATTCCTATCCACAAGGAACATCATCAGTTCCTAAGGTTCGCTTTTCTGGACAAGCATTACCAGTTTATGGCACTTCCATTTGGATTAGCCACTGCTCCAAGGATTTTCACAAAGGTACTAGGGTCCCTTCTAGCGGTTCTAAGACCAAGGGGCATTGCAGTAGTACCTTACTTGGACGACATCCTGATTCAAGCGTCGTCCCTGTCAAAAGCAAAGGCTCATACGGACATCGTCCTAGCCTTTCTCAGATCTCACGGATGGAAGGTGAACAAAGAAAAAAGTTCTCTGTCCCCGTCAACAAGAGTTCCCTTCTTGGGAACAATAATAGATTCCTTAGAAATGAGGATTTTTCTGACAGAGGTCAGAAAATCCAAACTTCTAAGCTCTTGTCAAGTACTTCATTCTGTTCCTCGTCCTTCCATAGCGCAGTGCATGGAAGTAATAGGATTGATGGTTGCAACAATGGACATAGTTCCTTTTGCACGAATTCATCTAAGACCATTACAACTGTGCATGCTCAGACAGTGGAATGGGGATTATACAGACTTGTCTCCGACGATTCAAGTAGATCAAAAGACCAGAGATTCACTCCGTTGGTGGCTGACCCTGGACAATCTGTCACAGGGAATGAGCTTCCACAGACCAGAGTGGGTCATTGTCACGACCGACGCCAGCTTAGTGGGCTGGGGCGCGGTCTGGGAATCCCTGAAAGCTCAGGGTCTATGGTCTCGGGAAGAGTCTCTTCTCCCGATAAACATTCTGGAACTGAGAGCGATATTCAATGCTCTCAGAGCTTGGCCTCAACTAGCAAAGGCCAAATTCATAAGGTTTCAGTCAGACAACATGACGACCGTTGCATATATCAATCATCAGGGGGGAACAAGGACTTCCCTGGCGATGAAAGAAGTGACCAAGATAATTCAATGGGCGGAGGATCACTCCTGCCACTTGTCTGCGATCCACATCCCAGGAGTGGAAAATTGGGAAGCGGATTTTCTGAGTCGTCAGACATTCCATCCGGGGGAGTGGGAACTCCATCCGGAAATCTTTGCCCAAATAACTCAATTATGGGGCATTCCAGACATGGATCTGATGGCGTCTCGTCAGAACTTCAAGGTTCCTTGCTACGGGTCCAGATCCAGGGATCCCAAGGCGACCCTAGTAGATGCACTAGTAGCACCTTGGACCTTCAACCTAGCTTATGTATTCCCACCATTTCCTCTCATCCCCAGGCTGGTAGCCAGGATCAATCAGGAGAGGGCCTCGGTGATCTTGATAGCTCCTGCGTGGCCACGCAGGACTTGGTATGCAGACCTGGTGAATATGTCATCAGCTCCACCATGGAAGCTACCTTTGACAGGACCTTCTTGTTCAGGGTCCATTCGAACATCCGAATCTGGTTTCTCTCCAACTGACGGCTTGGAGATTGAACGCTTGATTTTATCAAAGCGTGGGTTTTCAGATTCTGTAATAGATACTCTGATTCAGGCTAGAAAGCCTGTAACTAGAAAAATTTACCATAAAATATGGAAAAAATATATCTGTTGGTGTGAATCTAAAGGATTCCCATGGAACAAGATAAAAATTCCTAAGATTCTATCCTTTCTACAAGAAGGTTTGGAGAAAGGATTATCTGCAAGTTCTCTGAAGGGACAGATCTCTGCTTTATCTGTTTTACTTCACAAAAGACTGGCAGCTGTGCCAGATGTTCAAGCATTTGTTCAGGCTCTGGTTAGGATCAAGCCTGTTTACAGACCTTTGACTCCTCCCTGGAGTCTAAATCTAGTTCTTTCAGTTCTTCAAGGGGTTCCGTTTGAACCCTTACATTCCGTAGATATTAAGTTATTATCTTGGAAAGTTTTGTTTTTGGTTGCAATTTCTTCTGCTAGAAGAGTTTCAGAGTTATCTGCTCTGCAGGGTTCTCCGCCCTATCTGGTGTTCCATGCAGATAAGGTGGTTTTGCGTTCTAAGCCTGGTTTTCTTCCGAAAGTTGTTTCCAACAAAAATATTAACCAGGAGATAGTTGTACCTTCTTTGTGTCCGAATCCAGTTTCAAAGAAGGAACGTTTGTTACACAATTTGGACGTAGTCCGTGTTTTAAAATTCTATTTAGAGGCTACTAAAGATTTCAGACAAACATCTTCCTTGTTTGTTGTTTATTCTGGTAAAAGGAGAGGTCAAAAAGCGACTTCTACCTCTCTTTCCTTTTGGCTTAAAAGCATTATCCGATTGGCTTATGAGACTGCCGGACGGCAGCCTCCTGAAAGAATCACAGCTCACTCCACTAGGGCTGTGGCTTCCACATGGGCCTTCAAGAACGAGGCTTCTGTTGACCAGATATGTAAGGCAGCGACTTGGTCTTCACTGCACACTTTTGCCAAATTTTACAAATTTGATACTTTTGCTTCTTCGGAGGCTATTTTTGGGAGAAAGGTTTTGCAAGCCGTGGTGCCTTCCATTTAGGTGACCTGATTTGCTCCCTCCCTTCATCCGTGTCCTAAAGCTTTGGTATTGGTTCCCACAAGTAAGGATGACGCCATGGACCAGACACACCAATGTTGGAGAAAACAGAATTTATGCTTACCTGATAAATTACTTTCTCCAACGGTGTGTCCGGTCCACGGCCCGCCCTGGTTTTTTAATCAGGTCTGATGAATTATTTTCTCTAACTACAGTCACCACGGTATCATATGGTTTCTCCTATATATATTTCCTCCTGTCCGTCGGTCGAATGACTGGGGTGGGCGGAGCCTAGGAGGGATCATGTGACCAGCTTTGCTGGGACTCTTTGCCATTTCCTGTTGGGGAAGAGAATATCCCACAAGTAAGGATGACGCCGTGGACCGGACACACCGTTGGAGAAAGTAATTTATAAGGTAAGCATAAATTCTGTTTTTTTCCTTTTTCTTTTTTTTAGGTCAAGGTCGAATCTACTGTAAGAAACTCCTGTATAAGGTGCAGGAATAAAATAACTTTTCTTCTAAAAGGACATTAACCTCTTGCTTTGTGTAAAAAAATTTACTTTTCTTCTGCTCCCTATCAACCAAAATGCAAATTCTGTAACCTGCAAAAGCTGCAAATCAAAAAGCTGGTTTAGGCAATTTGCAGCCTTGTGAAATCCTAAACTCCAATTTTTGCTTTTTTTGGCCTCTCTATGGAGTGTGGCACAAAGCACAAGTTTTACACAAAAGTATTTAATGTCTTTAATTTAAAACGTATATTATCTACATTTTAAACACTTATTTTCTGCAGTTTATTTCATGGTAAAGTCACTGAAATAGAACCCTTTGGAATGGGCTGTATAATGATAAGAATTTTATTCTAAGTCAAGTACTCAGGGCAAAAAAATATTTATTTAACTTCTAGTCAGTAGCTACAGATTTTTCCCTTTTCATGCCTAAAAATTATCACTGCATAATAATTACCATTTTTTAAAATACAAAAGAACATACTTTTTTACTGTGGGGCATATCTATCAAGCTCTGTATGTCAGGCTCGCCAAAAACACCAGTTATGAAGCAGCGGTCTAAAAACCGCTGCTCCATAACCTGTCCGCCTGCTCTGAGGAGGTGGGCAGAGATCGCCGCAATTCAACCCGATTGAATACGATTGGGTTGATTGCTAGTGGCCGATTGGCCGCTAATCTGCAGGGGGCGGAGTTGCACCAGCAGTTCACAAGAGCTGATGCTGCAATGCTGAATGTGGAGAGCGTATTGCTCTCCACATTCAGCGAGGTCTGTCGGACATGATCCGCAATGTCGGATCATGTCCGACAGGCCTTTCATAAATAGGCCCCTGTGTCTCATCATCATCATGTTTCAGCTATTACAGCCATATAAGATTATAATTACCACCTGGCAGTAACAGGCTATAGTGCCAACTGTAGAAAATGATTATCATTAGATACACTCCTTTTTTGGTATTTTCATCTACGTCAAATAAAAAAATAATAATACTGCAATATAAATAGTTGTCATAAAAAGCAGGTGTGTCCAACCTTTTCAAATGAGGGGCATTTTTCCATTTAAATGACTGTTAATATATATTTTTTGAAATTCTATTTATTTTTTCTCAATAATCAAATGTAAAAAGAGAAACTGTTGAACAAGTTGTTTGCTCATTGATTAGACAAGTCTAGTACCATACATGTGCAATTAAATTCAGTCTGTACATTAAATATTTACAATACATGAATAAAACAACTGCAGAAAAGAAATGGAAGCCCTTCTGCAATATTAGATGACTATATGAGTCATATGGCTGTTTGCTAGGATTTTTGGCTTCACAGGCAAAGACACTTTTTACCTCTCCCCACCCCCAACAAAATTACATAAGCTGCAATTAGGGTTTTTTTAACAAACTATTTTAGTGTTTTCCATTATAATATTAAATTATTGACTGTTAATTTGATTTATTATAATTGTAAAATAGCTAAATTATAATGGTTCATTTATACATTACATAATGTACCAAACTAGTGGCTAAGTACAACATAGTAAATCAGAGGTGGTCCTGCGTAATGAATCAAACAGTAATGACAATATATAAAACACATGAACCTGTGGGCAGAATTACCTCTTTTCTTTTTTCACCATTATATCTAGACTGAAACCAGCATGTCTAACAGGAAAATGTATCAAGCTACAGGAAGACATGCTCTCAAGTCCATGTGCAATCACACTTGTCAAAATTTAAGACTGCGGAAGAATACTTTTGTTCAGTCCTGCCTGTAAGCAATCAATTGCATGAGAACATGGTCTGTCAATCACCTTGAACATGCAAGTTTGAGGTAGGTTATCTCTGCCACCTAGGATAAGAAAAGTATGCTTCACATATATAGGCGGAACAAAGTGTAACCTGTAATGGTAAATGCTTTAAATAGTATGGCACTAGCAACTAGATTAAGACCATTGCCCTGTGATATCTGGTTATAGATGGACTAATAAATAGGTGGTAATACTTGTGTAGTATAGGAGGTAAGCAAAGGCCATGTCTAACAGTGAGCTACTGGAATCTGAGCAAACTGCTTCTTAGAGATGTGCATTTGATTTCAGATGTATCAACATTCATACTGAAAATCAGATTTTCGTTTTCATGAATAAAAAAAAAATCTGAATAAATGCACCAATGAAATTGAAAGAAAATGATAAAAAAAATCACTGATAAAATGTGTTTCCTTTAAATTGTTTTTTTTTTAACGCTTAACACTTATTGTTTTGTATTGGGTACTTGTAAAGCGCGGCTAATCTCCCGTAAGGGTCTCAAGGCGCTGCTCATTTTATCGACCTCAGAAGGATGAAAGGCTGAGTGGACCTCG